>NC_081350.1:41140184-41251285 GCF_029784015.1 Lycium ferocissimum | reverse complement strand
CCAAATTTAACAAAGGCCCAATATATTTCCAAAAGGGTTTCCAGGGGCATCCCTGACCCCCCCCAAATAATTATTTACCCATCAAATTTAACCCAACTTGAGCAGACATAATATTTTTACTTCAAAATTATGACTAATCATATACCATGACTATTCAAATACCCCTTTACACTATCGCCTACATTCTCTCTCTCTAAACTATACCGTCTCCGACCTCTCTCCCCACAACTACACTCCTTTAACAAAATGGAAGAAACTATAGCAAGACCAATGGTTCACTTAATATTTCTTATAACTTGACTTAGATTAAAATGAATTAACATAGCAAGACCAGTGGCTTAGTTGATGAACTCACTAAACAACCAAACGGTTGACTCAAGAATTTACACTAAGGAAAAATCAAACAGTTGACTGAAGAACTTACACTAAAGCATAACTAAACAGAATTTACACTAAAGCAGAACCAAACAGTTGATAAACCAAGACACTAAAGCAAGGTGCTCACAAAATGTCATTAAGTAGATCAAGCAAACAAGCTTTTTTCAACTATGGATTTGCTGAAACGTGTTGAAATGCTATGGTTTAGTTGAAAACCATAGTTGGTTTCAAAAAACTGCACATTTCAACTACACCAAGGCATTTTTGTGAATATCTTGAAAACTTGTTGAAAAGCCGCAGATGTTTTTGTTTTGTGAGGCCCATGGCGTAGGACTTGTGAGGAGAGAGGTCGGAGACGGCAGTAGTTTAGAGAGAGAGAGAATGTAGACCCCGATAATGTGAGGGGTATTTGAATAAGGGTATACGGTTGGGTGTAATAATTGGGTGAAAATATTATATCCGGGTTGGGTTAAATTTGGTAGGTAAATAATTATTTGGGAAATAAGCTGGCGTCTAGGATAGATGCATGCCACGTTTGATGTTAAGGGATAATTGACCACAAGATAACTAAGATAATCTACCTATAAGATAACGAAGGGTATGGATGAACTATTTCCCAAAGTTCAGGGATAATTTTGGCCCTTTTCCGAAAAATCTATTACCACAAGTTAAATTTCATGAATAATAATAATAATAAAATATTTACATTTCAGTGTATAGAATTTAAATCCTTATACTTTTATCAATCTACCAACAGTAATGAGTGGATTATAAATAGAAAATTAAAAAGTTCATTAAAGGAAAAAGAAAAAGAAAAAGAAAGAAATCAATAATTAAAAAACACGACGTCAAAAAGGGGACCAAAATGGGACTACGATGTGCCTAATAATCATTCACAAGCAAAAGTTGCTTTACTTTTTTTTATTCCTAAGTACAGCTTTATATTGAATTTCCTTCTTGTAATTAAATATATTGAAAATTACATGTTTCATATTTTAATATCAAAATTTGCATACAATTACTTTTCAATTATTCACCTGGTTCTACACCAAGCCATTCGTTTAGGACTAATGAAGAAAAGAAAGTGTTTCAAGTAACACAAATTAAAAGAAAATTATCAAATTATTAGACAAAATCCCCAACGTTGCACTAAATACAAAATAAGTAATGTACTTTTCATGCTTTTGAGGTTTCAATTAAGGATTTAATTTATATGCACTAATAGTTTAATTTTTTACACTATCATAAGATGTTAACTTGTTGAAGTTCGTTATTTAGTTGATTTTTTGAAGTTTCTAAATTAGAATTACTATAGATGTAGGTCCCCTTAATTTAATGGTGTAAAGAATAATTACTTTTTTGACAACAGATATCTTTTTTTTAATTATTATTTATGAAGAATTTTCAGATGATCAGTTATACATGGTTCGAAACTCGGTGAATAATGAATTTGTCCTCTGTCCTTCACTTTTGTTGGTTTCTCCCGGTGTCGGGTATCCTCTATGAGTTCCGACTCATCTAAATTCGCATCACGTAAGACCCATTAAAGGAGAAAACAATCCCTACCAAAAAAAGTTTCATTTCCATGATTTGAACTCGAAACCTCCGGTTAAAATTCAAAAATTCTTTTTATCTCACCATGACCTTCGTTGGTTATCCACTTACTTTTGATAAAGGGTATCTTTCTCTTCACTGCTTATTGATACTTTTATCCTTTTTTCATTTAAGCTCAACTCTCCATCTCTGTCACTTACTATATTCTTTTTCCACTTGTTTCTTTGTCTGTGTCATTCAACTTCAAGAACCACAAAATAAAAGAAAGATGTTGACATTATTAACCATTCTTTTCTTAGCAATTCTCTTCATTATTGGCCTTGTAACAACCCTTTTCAATTTCCCAACCAACAAGTTACAATCTTGGATTCAATCAATTTCTTTAAAATCTCCACCTCTCCAAGAGAAGACCATAATAACATCCTCAATAGCCATGGAAGAGAAGACCATAATAACATCCTCATCATCCTCAATAGCCATGGATGAAGAGAAGGTGAAAAGCTCTAACAATTACAACAAGGTTGAACTAAAGAGTATTTTTGCAACTTTTGACAAGAACAATGATGGTTACATAACAAAGCAAGAATTGAAGCTATCTCTCAAGAATATTGGTATTTTGATGGAGGACAAAGATATTGTTGATATGGTCGAGAAAGTTGATTCCAACAAAGATGGTTTAATTGATCTTGATGAGTTCTATGAACTTTGTCATACTTTCTTGGGAATAGAGGCAATGAATGAAGGAGAAATGAATCAAGAAGAAGTAGATAAAAGAGAGAGAGATCTTAAGGAAGCTTTTGATGTGTTTGATCATGATAAAGATGGATTAATATCAGAAGAAGAGTTGAGTAAGATTCTTTCATCTTTAGGGATGAAAGAGGGCATGAAATTGGATTATTGTAAGGAGATGATAAAGAAAGTTGATGTGGATGGAGATGGAATGGTGAATTTTGATGAGTTCAAGAAGATGATGAAAGCTTGTGGAACTCTTGTTCCATTTTCTTAAGCAACCATGCAAGTTAATGGCCTTTGTTACAAGCTATACAAATCTCTAGTTCTGTTGTACTCTCTCTCCTGTTATATGATCGAGAAACTTGTCTGGAGACAGTTCTCTCTGGGTCAACCGCAACATTCAAAACTGGGGATGATAGGCTCAACCCTTTACCTTTCTTCACTTAAATATTGGACTTAATTCGCTTGGCATAGGACTCAAACTAGTGTTCCTCAACCTTTGCTAATTGAGCTGCTAACCCTAGTGGCTTCTCTTCTGGTTTTTTCTTGTTTTCTTTCTTTTTCACCCCAAGGGTTTGGGGTGAGCCCATGAATGTGTAGGGGAAGGGTCAGATATGACAATTGGCCTGGCTCTTTATTCAAGTTAGTATTGATCTAATGTGTGCTTTCAGAGCAGACAAGCTCATGGTTCTGGTGAAAATTATGTTTACTAGTATACTAGTTAGTATTGATCTAATGTGTGCTTTCAGAGCAGACAAGCTCATGGTTCTGGTGAAAATTATGTTTACTAGTATACTATATTTCCCAATGTTCTGATAATTGATCTATATAAATCCCAAGCCTCCGACTAAAAAACATATTATGATATAGCATTCATCTATGAGACTTAATTTTGTACCCATTTAGAGTATCAAGATCTTGAAACCTGCCAGTTTCATGAAATTTGCAATCAGTATTGCATCGTGGTTACATTTTTATTGAAAATTGAGAGGACTTCCCATAGTCTCGTGTTTATTTACTCGATATATCATATACACCTGAGAATAAAGGGATCAAATGGAACAGAAATCATATCGAACAAAAAAAGAAAGCACAGCAATCATGTGCTAAATAGTTTCTTCACATTAGTAGGAGCACAGAAATGTATGAACTTCGGTTCTGATAAGGAAACACCAGCTAAAAAGAAAGTGAAAACTTAAATGACTGGTACAAGTACAGCAGGGCACTTTGATCAAACGACAGAAGTTCTAGCCTTATATTATATCTACAAGGAGACACTTGTTACTAATGTGACAATAGGACATCACTGTTTCTATTCCCCCATTACGCAGCCAATAAGGACAGATGATACATACTAAAAGATATCGGGATTGAAATGCCCTGGAATAGAGTTGCTTTGTTCAGCCTGCTTGAGGTGCATCGAGAGAGCATAGTTATTGACCTGAAAGACGCAGAAAGGCCAAACGATAACTACAATGCCATACATGAGAAGTGGTCCAGAACAGTAAGCAAAAAAAAATGTAAACTAGAATCACATTTGGTGCATAAATTCCAAATACAATTGGGATAACATACTCTCAGATGGATTAAAGGGCGCCTTTTCCTTCTACTTAAAACGTATGCAGGCAAATGTGAGTGTATTAATTTTCTCAAAACAAAGGCTCTCAAGTGGGAAGCAGAAGGGATCTATGTCCTTTACCCCACTTTTATAGAACATATGCTTCAAAAAGATGAAAACCAGATTTTAGTCCACTTTCCCGTTTCTTTAGTCCCTTTGTCATACAGTCAGAGTAAGAATGAATAGAATGAAAAGTAATATGCAATTTCCAGCCAAGAGATAAACCACGAAAAATTTATCAGATTTAAGAGAAAATTGACCTCAAGGGTTCTAAGCTGCTCCTGGTACTGAGCCACCGTCTGCTTCAGCTGATTCAACTCGTGCCCTCTATCCTCAAATTCCTTCTGACGCTCATGCTGGATGGAAACTGCTCGCTTTAAAATAGCATTCTCTTGTATAAGAGCTTCAAGCTGCTGTTTGAGCATTAAATTCTCCTGTATCACAGCCAAACTATAAGCACATGGAAATGGAGAACGTTTACTTTTTGATTAACAAGCTTCATTTTGAAAATGAAAAAGGGATTAAATTTCATCAGAATAAGATATAAGTAACAAACCAGAATAAATAAGATAATCAGTCTGGCCCACTGATCATGCCAGCGCACACCCCCAACGCTAACAGACATTGATTTTTTCTAAGTGGGAGGTGAGAGGAGAAAGGGGACATGAAATGGCCACAAAGAAGGAAATATTACTAGTTTACGCCAATAGCCAGACACAGCGAGACACAATCGCTCAACATCTAAGCCTCTCACCCTTTCATAGGAACTCTCTCCTTCACATTGGCATCACAAAATCACACTTTTCAGTTTCATTTCATTCGTATTTCCTTATTCCTCTTATTATGCAGTTTTTTTTTTGCGTCCCTCCATCTACCTCCTATTGAGGTCCCCAAAAGCAACAGTGCACTATATGCCCATAGTAAGTGTAGACATGAAAAAGAAAATAAAAATGATAATATCAGCATTTATATACCTCCATGCATCCAGTCACAGTAGTGTGAAAAAAAACGAAAGATATAGGGTGTGTTCGGTGTGAAGGAAAATTGCATATAATCCTAAAAGCAGTTGCACATAATCTAGACAAATACTATAGGAGTTGAGGTGGAGCTGAAGGTAGGAGTGGGGTGGGGCTGGGGTGGCAGGGGGTGGGGTGACGATGAGTGTTGGGGGGTGGGGATGACACGGTGAATGTGGAAAGTCACTTGTGAAACTTGTTTACCCTACTTTCACTAGGAAGTCATTTTTAAGGAACTTGTTTTCCTACAGAACACGTTTTCCAAAAACTTCGACCAACCGAACATGAGAGAGTTGTTAATATTTTCCTCCATACTGAACACACCACAGAGATGTCAGGGTGTTTATAATGGGGGGAATATAAAAACTACTTAGAAACGTTTGGGGACCACCTGCTGGAAACTGGCAGTTGCCTCTGTTGCACGGGCACATATGGACTTCTCCAACACCTCAAGAGCTCGTGAAGCACGGGCTTTAGCATCATCTATATTTAACGCACTCATCATCTCTCCGACAAAAAGCTCCACCCATTCTGTACTCTCCATATGCACCACTTTTGCAGCAGATGAATTCACTGCAGGTGTGGTCTCACCGTTAGTTGCAGCCGCACCTGCAACAACATGAAGGAACTATGTCAATTTAAGGGGAAAGCAGAGTTGGGCCAGTTAATCTACATCCGTGCTTCAAAAAAAAAACATGCAATGAATGTACTGTTACAGCTTGACAACAATTGTGAATATCACTCACAGCAAGTGGATCAAGAGGGAGACATAAATTGCACAATCTTCAAATACATTCGGCAAAGCAAGGTCGGAAACAATTTTACTTAATGGTAAATATTTTTTTTTTAGTCTACCCATTTTTCATAACAGGGTCGTTCGGTGCGATTTATGTCTCCTTGATCCACTTGCTATGAGTGATATTCATTTTAAAAGAGGTGAAGCTATCACAAGAAGAACCATGTTATTAGATACTTCAATAGTTAGATGGGTTAAGATAGATGAAGTGGAGGTTTGTCAGCGCCTAAGTGAAGGAGCAGATAAACCTGAACCTCCACCATAAATATCAAGCAACTTTACAAGAATGAAACTGCCGAAACAAAAGCAAGATGACAAGTTGATAATATGGATCACAAGTTGATAACATGCTCAATTTAAAAAGCACAAAAACTACCAATTATGAAGCATTAAAATGACAAGCAGTTAGTTAAATTGAAATATTTCCAGAATTGATACATGTTATAGATCAGAAATAGGTGTGTTGACAGGAACACTTGGAAAATGGGAAATCAATAAAGAAACATCACGTGGGCATAAGCTGGAGCAGAGTTTTTGACAGATGAATGATGACATCATATGGATTTTTTTTGTCGTTGAAATGGTAAGTATTATTGATGTCAAAACCAACTAAGATGTGCCATGATTACATCCAAAAAAAATAAAAAAAAAAGGAAACTTGGCTATCAATAAATCGATCATAACAGGGTCTCACTATCCTCTATCCATTCCTGTTTACACCGAAAAGTTATCAGATGGATTTGCTGAGCATTACAAAAGATAAACAACAAGGTGTGCTATAACGGGTAAAAAGTTGAAATTTTTACATGATAAAATGATCTCAGTCAAGGAAACAACCCCCAAAAGGGGGAAAAACATCATACATGAATCAAACATAAACAAAAGGATTTCAATGTGCACCTTGAGTAAAAAACTGGCTGCTGGCCTCATGCGTAGCGCCGGAGCTTCCTGCCACAGGCCTCAGATTATCACCAGATCCCAAGCGAAGCTCATTTAGTCGTTTGATAGCAGAATCTAGATCATCACCGCATTCTTTAAGTGCTCTCTCAACCAACTAAAAAATAAAATCTCTATGTTAAATTTTTTTCTTTTAAGGTAAAAAAAAAAAAAAAAAAACTCAAGACATCTAATGCAAATGCCTTCATGCCAAAAATTGACAACTTACACATGGAAATTCTTTTAAATGAAAAAACAATGCTAGATGCATCTGTAATCACAAGATAACAGTAATCAGATCGCTTACCATTTTTGGCTCGCAGAATTGATACGAATCCTCCTAGACTAACAGAGTGCACGTTCTAAATCCACAACTTATGTCTTAAAAGAAATGAAGAGAAGGAACTTTGAAGTTGTGTCGGCGAGGAAGCAACTGAAGTAAAGTTAACTCCACCAGTATGAAACAAAAGAAACAACCTACTTTTTCTTCTTTTTGGTTATTTTGCCTTCTTTTTAGTAACGTAACAAGGATTTATATTAGCTAAAAAGGTCAACAGACACATCATATATGATATGCATCAACAGTAGCCCTGAGATGGATGCACGTTTTCAGTTCTCTTTAAGTGAAAAGGAAATTTGGAATTTTGTACTTAATAGGTTACTCAATGTTTTCAGATACTCCAAAGCCTTGTTATGTTATAAGACAAAACATGCGGTTTGTTCTTTTCGAAGAAGCGCTAATCTTTTTGAACCCTGTGAACTTTTATTGGTTTTGATACCCTTATATAATTTCCATCTTTCTTCTAGTATAGTCACACCTAAAGTTGGTGGATTAGCAACTCCTATAAGAATTCATTAATTCTGCAACACTTTTAGGAATTGAACAAATCTAATCACATAAGTTGTGTCAAGATTCTTTTATTCCTAGTCATAGACTTGTACATCTATATGGGATAAGAAGTGTGAGACTGAGGGAACCTCTAGCTCTAGAGAATCCCTAATTTATCTTCAAAGACAAATTATTTAGCATTTGAATGAAATAGACCAGAGCAGAATGGATAGTTGGATACACAAGATTCATATAGCCGACTCCAACTAACATCTTACTTCATCAAAGAGAATTAGCTGCTCCAACTAATTTGCAATTAAGGTATATCTGATTGATCAAAAAAAAAAAAATGACAACGATAATAATAATAGCAAAGATAAAGAACCTAATTACTTCACCACTGTTGATGTTCAAAAGTTCTGTTGTAATCCAAGCCATTTTTGCATTCACTCTCCAAGCCATTTTTGCATTCACTCCTCTATTAAAAAGTTCTTCTTCCCTGACATTGCTTAAGTATCCGGTATTGAATGGATTAATGAAAGTGTATCCTTATTTTTAAGGAAAATAGGAGCAGACACTAAGAAAAGAGAATGAACATGTCGTAAAGTTTCTCACTCTCGACTCTCAAGAATATAACTTTTTACACTTAGAGTCATTTGATTTGTGGAGAAAAATAATAACCACTGGATTGCTTTTATAGTTATCAGACGTGGGTTTAATCGATGTTTGGTTAATCGTATTGAGCAATGGATATGAAGTGTATAATCTAAAATATGTATTTGGTTTCAGATTTCATAATGCTTTGTTTCCAACAAAAAACCTTCTTCTATAGTACATTACTCTGTCTAACTTACATGTGGTTTATTACCAAATGAAGTTAAAAACACCTATAAAAAAATGTGGCACTGCTTAGGCCACTTTTTTTAACAAGAATTGCTTAGGCTACTTTTCACTTTCCCAAAAAAAGGGGGAACTTAATGGCATGTATAATGTGTTGAAACCACAGAAGATACCAAACAAAAGGGCTTCAATTCATATACTGAAAATCTAACGAAAAGCTAGCTAACTCTTCTGCTCCCATTCCCCTTTCCCCTATTAAAAGAGACTAGTGGAGAAAAGGCAGTTAATTAATCAACTTATTAGCCCTTGTTCAAAGTCTAGGAGAATATGTTAGCCTCAGAAACGAATCAATTGTGCAAGCACTAAGTTCAAAATATAGCAACATCGAATGATAGATCCGCAAGGAATCTTAACTTAAAAACGATAAGCAGCAGACAAAAGACAATCTCTAAATTAATTACGCTGGTTGTATATCATGAGAAGTTAACAAGAAGTTCAACACAAAAAGGATAAGAAGAATCATAAAATAGGACTTCAAACAGCTAATAATTGGCAAATCGCCGTTCCAGTGAATTCAAATACAAAACCACCACAATCCTCAACAAGGAAGTACATGAAGCTACCCTCTAGATAAAACCCCGTCGGTCTTAAGCAAAAGGCATGACGGAAATTGGCATCCGCTAAGTCATTAACTAAAAGCACATTCCCAGTTCCCATTTACAACATCATAAGAAATACATTAATACATTAACCAGACCACTCAAAAGGTACTCTCCCACATCCCAAAATAACTAAATGGAGGCAGTAAGGATTTTTTTTAAAGGGAACTTGTCCAATACTACTTTTTATATTTTCTATAACGACAATTTTTTTTTTTATAACCATGGTATTAGGGCCAACTTGCGCCCCTCTCAACTAATTCCAGGTGTCCCTGCTGCCTCCCACCAGCGCAAGTACCGAGTAACTCACAAGTCCAATACCTTTTCCCCAACGTTGCTTATCTAAAGCAACAACAGAATGTATAATATTTACAACTAAAAGTCCCATAAACAATATGAAACTCCAAACAATTGATTGAAACAATTACTCCCTCCATCCCAATTTATGTGGCACGGTTGGCATTTCAATAGTCAACCAATTTTTTTTTACTGGAATTTCTTTAAATGCCTTTTAAATATTTTAAGTTGTTAATGTATTAGTTTCCAAGTATATAAACTTTATTTCAGAAACACTTAAAGCTTCTGCCTCTGAATTCACTGTCAAAGTTTAGAAGTTTGAATCTCGAATGCGCATACGGTGATAGTTCAGGTAGGAAAAGAGACCAACGGATAGTTGAGGTATGTAACTCGCGAAAAAGTGATAGTTTAGCTGTGTTTTTTACCATTAATTTTTTTTTTTTTTTTTTAAATGGAAGGGTAAACCTGCTTGTCCATGTCAGAAAAGATCATGAAAAGATGATCAAGAGCTGACGAGGCAATTGAATTAACGAAAAAAAATACTAACATAACTAATCTCAGCATTACTGATACACCCTGTTCAGTATTATTCTTATTCACCCTACCAAAGGCCACTTAATAGCCAAATACTCAAAAAATCCAATTGAAACAATTAAAACAAAAAGGCAAATGAGCCAACATATAGTAATACACAGTGAAGAAAAGAATTGCGCGATTACTAACTAATACTACTAATAAGAAGATCACTCACTACCTACTTACCTTCTAACCTAATCCACGACCTCCAAACCTTTCTCCATACCTTTCTATCTAACGTCGTGTCTCATTAACAATTGATTGAAACAATAATAAAAATATCTATAGCTTGTTTTAGATCACAAATTTCAAAAGTCTTAAACTCCGTGTCTAGTCAAAACTATATGACATAAATTGGGACGTAGACCATACCACCCACCACCCAACGCCCACACCACACCACCCAACCCTCCACCACACCACCCCGCCCAGTGACGGAGCCAAGATTTTCACCTAGAGGGCCTCAAAAATATAAAGAGTCATAAATACACTGACAAGAAGTAACATCTACTATATATACGTAAAAAAAATAATTTTAACCTCGTATATATAGTGTAATTTTTCGACCCCTAAAGCCTACCTAACTCTGCCCTGCGCCCCTGCGGCCCCACCACCTACTTATTTTTAAAATTCTTATTTTATCCTTTTACCTTAGTTTTTATTACTAATATATACTACATAAACTAACTTGTAATTAAGGGTCAAGGCTATTTTAATAAATTTACAAGTTATTACACCACAACAAATAAACGATACAGTCCATCCAAACATATATTCATTAATACAGTACAGTACGATATTATACCAGTTTGTCCATATCAGAAAAACGCATGAGAAGATGATCAATTGCACAAGTAGACCTTGACGGGGAAAAAGAAGTAGGCCGAATCCTCTTAGATGATTGAAAATCGTCAAATAAATACGATCTCTTTCCACACAATATAGCAGACATGTTGTGCAGCAAAAATAATTCCCTTCAGATTTCCTCTCCTTTTGCCGTTCCAATCATGCACATTTATAATTTTCAAACTTCACTTTTACATATATATATAGTAGTAGTAATTTATTTGAGATGATTGAAAAGAGACAAGAAGAATAAGATGATGACAAAAGTACGTGTACTTGGATGGGAAATTTGGTTCTGAACTTGTTACGTGTCTTCCTTTAAATTAAGGAGGGTAAATTTGTGTCAGAGCCAAAGGTAAGTAAAGTACACGAATGAAAAAGCCTATTTTTTGATAATAAAAATGATTAAAGATATTCGTTTAAAAAAAAAAAAAAAAAGTTTTATGACAGAAGAGAGAAGAAGAGATTTTTTTTTATTTTTTTTTTTTAATATCAGGCGATACCGGGATATGAATTGGGGAAAAAGGAATTTTTTTTTTTTTTGATGTAACAACAAGATTTTATTTGTAACAAGTGGTTTTGTTGGTTAGTTAATTGATCACATTTTATTCATGAACTAGTTGCAGATAAAGTACATTACATAGTTCAGGGATTGGCGACTTACCCATTCAGTGACTTTAGCACTGAACATTCCCAAAATGGGAACTATTGGATAAATTTAATATAATATACGTTTGTTGGCATTCCGAATGAGAAGAGTATATATTTGAACCGAAAATATAACTGGAGGGGTATGTTTGGATCGAGACTCAAATGATAGGTACATTTAAACGATATATTTGATAGTATTTGCTTGACAGTATCCGTTTCTCCGGCTCTAGTCTCTACGAAATTATGGAAATTTCGATGGGCGCTCATTGCCGGAAACTTGAGTTCTAGTGTCGTCATCATCTCTTTCCACCGCTGTCGTCATATCTGACTGGAACCCATGGCCAACTGATCGAATTTTTCTCAGATCTGAGTGTATTTATTTTTTGTATTTCTCAGATTTGGTCAGATTTGAGTATATTCGTCATTTTTAGTGTAAAAAAAGTGTATCTTTTATATTTTCTCCTGCATTTTGTATTTCAAAGGAGATTTTTTGAATTTTTCCCTGTATTTTTTAAGTTTTTGTTGTTTGAATACAACAGAATTGAATACAATTTAAAAATAATTACAAATGAATACAGTCGAATTGAATACAATAAAATTGAATACGACGGAATACACATATGACAAGGAAATAATAGCTACGAACTATAATCAACTAAACCTTTGCTGTGGCTTGTTAGAAGTTTCCAAACTATAGTTCTTTATGTAAGTTACTCATTTTAAATCCAATATAAAAGTGAAGGGCCATTCTTCCAAGCCAGAACAGCCCAAATACGCCTCAAAATCAGCCCAAATCAGCCAAACAAGTCCACTTCAGACTAGCCCAATAAACACATAACGACCCTAGCCCGTAAAAGTGATTCTCTTTCAAATTTTGGCCAAAGTATCCCCATCTCAATCTCTCTCTCTCTCTATCGCGTGAGCCTTTTCAGAACTCTCACCATTCATCTCCTTGATTTTGCTTTTGCTTTTACACGGCAGAATTGGCTTTACAATTTTGGTGTAAAAAACAGCAACCATCATTTACTCATTTTAAACTCACCACCTATTTCTGTTGAAAAATGTGAATACAAGTATACAGTTTATATTCACAGTATATTGTATATCATGTATATTCACAGTGTATATCTGTGACAGTTAGTTAGTTAGAAACCAGTTGTCATAGAGTTAGTCAGGCAGAAAATTCAATTTCAAAGCCCTAACCCTAACTCTTTCCTTCCATCTATAAATACCAAGCTATTGCATGCATTTCAATGTTCTTGAGCCACCCCCTTTTCCTTTCAGTCAAGTCTTTAGTTCTAAAAAGATCTAGGGTGTGTTTGGTATGAAGGAGAATGTTTTCCGTTGAAGATGTTTTTCAAGAAAATATTTTTTCCTATTTGGAGGAAAACATTTTTCAATATCTTAAGTGCAACCAAACAAAAGAAAATAGGAAAGCATTTTCCGTCGTACCAAACACACCCCTAGTACGCACTTCTTTTCTAGTTTCTCCCTCTACTAGAGGTGTTTCTGCCGGAGTTCTTGGTCACTGAGTCTATTCCTTCCTTTTTTGAAATGGCTTGCATAACGGATATCTTGCACGTTACGCAGTCAAGAAATGAAAGTATAGATTATGTGACCATCAACTCTGAGCAGAGGAATTAGTGGTGGTTGGAACACTACGTTTAGAGATCCTTTTAAAGCAAATTAGAAATATTGAAAAGGAGGCATATATTATGGAAGTTAGGCAGGCAATATTAGCTCCAATTAATGCTGAAAATGATGGTGATAATGAGAATAAGTATACAATGAATTAATATTAAAGCTTGACAACATTGTGAATACCATACACAGCAAGTGGTTCAAGAGGTAGACATAAATTACACAATTTTCAAATACATCCAGCAAAGCAAGGTTGGAATAATTGGACCTGATTTTGGATTAGTCGGATTTGACTATTGTTGTGGGTCCTTTAAATGTTTAAGGGAGCTAATAGCTTACTTAATTTAAACAAAACAAAAATTATTTTTTTAAAATTAAAAGTTCAAAATCAAATATTATTTGAACAAGTTGACTAACTTTGAGCAAAAGTTATGAGTTTTTCTTGTTCACTTAAAAAATAGCAACATTGAGGTGTGTATATATAACCCTAGTTAATATATATATATATATAACAAAAAATTAAAGTTACACCTAATACAGTCAAACTTTTCTATAACAGCATGGTTGGGTCCAGAATTTTTTGACTGTTATAGCGAATGACTTTTATACACCTATAACAACATTCAGTGTTCAAATATAGTTGGCTGTTATAGGTAAAAAAGATGCATAAAGTCTATTTTTTTATTCTTTAATATTATAGAAAATAACAAAAAAGTTATTTAAATTTTAAATCTCAAAGATATGCATACTTCACTAACTAAATGTTGAAGAAATTTAATACAATGTCAATAAATTCACAACTGAATGTATAAAGTTTTAAACTCTAAGGCACACATTTTAAATCTGATTGAAAATTAAATTCTTTCAAGATTGATGGAACAAAGTCATAATTGTAGTTTGTTTCTTAGATTCCAATCTCTGAGTGGTGATATAGATCTTGTTTTCCTCTTTGAAAATTATTTATAAATAAAAGTAGAAGATAATGATATTTTTAGATTACAAAATATATATTCATATGTAATATTATGTCATATATATAGTATATTAAAGTATCAAATTAAACATTTTATCAAAATCTTTATACTTATTATTGGTAATCATAGATATTTTATTTTTATAAAATGATTAATAATTATATTACCAAAAAGAGAATATAGCTATTAAATAGGGGTAATTTTACAAAGAGCGTATTGTTATCAAGTTAGTTGTTGTTGTTATAGGTAACCGGTTCCAAACAAACTAAATTGTTATAGAGAGATGTTGTTATATGCGAGATGTTATAATTGTAAATGCAAATGGATCAATTGCACTGCTTACACAATTTCTCATCTCTGATCTCATCATACAACAATTTTACTTCTCAGAACTGCTGGATTTGTTTTGTTCCTACACTAGTACACTACAACAACATGCACTTGCATCAAAATTGTATTAAGTTGGGCAATATTCAACTCACATATAATTTTTGAGAAGGATCGGTTTTGTTCCTTATATTTATGTATTCACTTTTTAGATCATAATGTACAAGGTATGGGCCAACTCCAAACCTTGCCACCACAACGCAGCTTTAGTAAAAAATATAAAAAAAAATAGATGCAAATGTGGAGTATCATAATTACAGCAAGAAACTTACAATATCTAGATGTACGTAGCAGTTATAAGTGATCCAAATCCTATAGATATATAGCCAAATACTTAAACATCGTTAGATAAAATAATCACAAGAAAAAACGATTAACTTAACATCGTAAAGTCACAATAAGGCAGTTAATTACTAGACATAGAAAATATAATGCATGATACAAATATATAGGATATTTTAAAACAACATGAGATAGGATATATGTATAAAATTTCATATACTATGTAGGATAGCCTAGCAGGATAAAATGAATCATATACTAACTATCTCATCGGGTAAACATGAACTATAGCGATTTAAATTGAAGATTTAAAAAAAAAAAAAAAAAGGATTTAAAACTAACTGCATTTATGTGTATACTATGATTTTAATTTTCTAGAACAGAAAAATTGAATGAAAAAAGAGAAGACGAAGAGAAATGTAAAACTTACCTTGGACAAGAAAAATGGATCAATCAAATGGTAAATAGGAAGTGATATTGGCGCGGCTCAATCTGAGATCGTTCTTTACGATTACAAAACGTAAACCCGTCTTCGGATTGAACCTCACCAACATCGCTTCTTCTTCTTCTTTCCCCCGTTCGCGCCATATATTAATTCTGTTTATTCTCCGAATTTGACTCTTAAGCCTTTGCACATCGAGCTAGAGAGACATATATGTATATATAGTAAATATTGATCAGTTGAAATTTAGCCTTCACCGCTATTTGCATCAAAAAGAAAATTAAATAATGACTTACACGAGAACATGGATTATTACATCACAAAAGAACAATATGATAATTGGTGAAAACAACTAAAATTTAGTTTGTAGGATAGGACTTTGAAAACACACATTATGAGTGGGATTGTCAAAGGTCCATTTTTTCCTCTCTTTTTCTTTAGTCAAACTTATCCATTTTTTGTTGCTAATGTTTGACTACGTACTGAAGTACTAACTAATAGGTCATGCGCACCAACCAGAATTGTAGTGGGATGGATAGATCCTCGAGTATCCTTGATTTGAGGTCTCGTGGTTTAAGTATTGGGAATGAAAAAAATCTTGATAAGAAATGCTTATATATGCAGCGAGAATTGGGATTAATCAGACCCCAAAACGAATATGAAACACTAGCTATTGAAAATCCAAATTACAGTAAAGACGACAATATAAAACTTTGTCTGAATTTTATCAAAATAAAGCAGAACTAAGATCACAAATTTAATAGATCTAGCTAGGGTTCATAATTTAATCAGTGGAAAAAATAGTGAATAAAAGATGGATAGAAAATCAGTAAGGGGTTCAGTTTCTACATATGGCTGTTTAATAAGAAGAAAAAAGAATCAATATGACTGACTCCATAGGAAAGAAGAACTCAAAAATATAAGGTTTTTGAAAGGATAGAAATGAATTGATAGGAGGAAACTCAGTAACATGCATGACTGTTGAGTTCTAAAACTTATGGATTACCAATAAAACTTCAAGTCCATATTTATAAAGATGGATGACTATGGGGTAGAAAAAGTTTTGCGGGGGTTGTTGGAAAAAGAAAGAAATGATGGCAAGTTATTAGGGATGTATAAAGTGTAGGGTTTTGGCAGTTGCCTTGGGATGAGAATTAAGGAGAAGAATGTGAGGGAATGATGTCAATTAGGTAGCAACTTGCTTTAGGATTCTTCATGCTTATTTAAGTAATTTATGTCATGTTGATTTGACCGGACATAAGTTCAATAGAAAAATAAACTTTTTGAAGTTTGTAATATAAAACAAGCCATAAATTAAATATTTATATGACTATAAATAATCTCTGATAATAAGTAGGAAGTTTAAAGTTTAGTTGTGTTCATCTATATAAAAATGTGACATATTTTATTGGACAGGCTAAAAAGAGAAGAAATATCACATAAAATGAATAATAAAGGAGTACACAAAAAAAATCACGAATTTGAGTTATATACTTTAGTTCGTCGTTGTAAGTATTTTTTACACTATCAAATCACTTGTACCTTTCGTATTAGGTAACATATCTTATTTTTAAAATTACGAATCTCGCATTATAAGGAGGCTTAATTATGAATATCCTTTAGGCGACCAATAGTGTAAAAAAATTCTTTACGTGGCCAATTTATACAACTTAAAAATCAAAAATCACACACGCAGAGAAAAGGGTATTTTTTTGGCCTTCTTGCGCATGCACTTGAAATATTCTCTTAACAAATTAAACAAATCCAAAAGGAACCCCTTTTTATTGTAAAGTGTAAACCAAATTCCTTGTTGTTCTTCTAATAATCACACTTTCAGATCACGCTTGCATGTCATTAATCATATGATCAGAGAAAGAAATAGTTATGTTGGATTATCTAACCTTTGAAAATGCAAACAGTTAGTTAATGCCTTTTATGCATGTAATTAGTCAGACTAAACTAATTTGTCCTTCAACTTTATGCTTTAAGTCGATAAAAGTATGTTTATTAGCAGCCTTCTCGTGAATCTTTGCAATAAACATTCTCTTTTTCTATCCTTCAGCATGACTCAAACTCTGAACCTACCGAACCTTCTCTATTTCTTGGTCATTGGAACAACAAGTGTGTGATTCAGATGGATGAAGAGAAACATAGTCTCAACAGGACAATGATAATTGATTTACATTTTGTGCCAAGAAAAAGATAGCTGATTTACATTTTCTTTTATTGGACTATTTTAAAATAGAATTGTATATTCTTTATCAAGCAGAGAGGTACGCATGCATTTATGAATTAAATAGCTTAATTAGATATTGAACATGAGAAAGCACACTTAAAGAATGGCTATTGGCTGCAGTGAGTTTAACTCATGTACATCAACAGTAGCACTATAAAGAACTTTTATACTACTATTACATTACCTTTAGATGAGTGTAGAATTTTTTTGGGTAATTTGATAGTGCAAAATCCTCTCATACTGCATGTCCGTGTATAAGTTAAAACTCTTAGACATTTTAGTACCTTTTCCATATTATCAGCAACAATTTGAGACCTACTTCAAATCTCACTATAGAACGGTGAAGTATCAATGATCAAACGAGGACTAAAATCAGCAAATGGAATTTAGCAAATTAGAAGTGGAAACGAATTTGTCTACCTATTGTTAAACTGACAAAAAAAAAAAAGAGGACATACAGTACCACCTCTTAGGATTATTCCTTATTAAAGATTGCAAATACTTGCTAAAAGTCAATAGTCATAAACAATATACAAGATTTTCTAGCAAATAAGATCACAGACATGAACACCAAATTTTTACTCCTGACAGATTTATGTTATAACTTATGCAAGAAATTATTATCTATTTTTCAATATATGAAAAAAAAATTAAACAATTTGAGAACCCATGTAGAAGGAAACACAAGCAAGCTAAAGGTTCAGGGTGGTGAGGAAAAATCTTGGAAACATGAGTGCAGAATGTCAGCTAAAGTGTCTAGAAAGAAGTTTCTAAAAAAGTGTTTATTTTTTGTACTTACAAAAACTTCCTTTTTCACACAAAGAAAGACACACTAATTACACTAGTTAATTTCACACACAATAAAAGCAAGCATAAGGCTCATGAAGCAAACATAATTTAACACATACACAGAGCGGAGACACCGGCGCCAAATGTGCCTTGCCTTGAGCCTTTGTTAGGAGACACTCCCCTTGGTTTTGTTACCCCTTTTATGCACCCTCATGGTCATGGACCCCTCTAATCTCTTCTCCAAAGTAGGAGTGAGTATGTTACGGTATTTGAAATTTCGATTCTGTAATTACGATTTTTGACTTTTTTAAAATACTACTCCATCATATCAAATTAATTCGGCATGGTTCGGTATTTTTAAGTTCGATTTCGGTATTTTGCGGCACGGTGATCATTAACCATAATTTGTTCAAGTTCGACTTACATATACTCATATAATTGAGAATTATGACTTCGGCTATTCAAGAAACATCTTAATTATATCATAGCAACATCTTATACATGTAAACATTTTTAAAATAAAGTACAAGCAATTCCTTTCGTTAATCAATTATACAAAAATGACATTTCAATCAAGATACTTCGGAACACAAAAAGAGTATTTCAATCAGTTATATCATACCAACACCTTGCACATGTAAAAAGAAAGTACAAGAAATCGAATGTCTAAACAATTAGTTTTGTACTAATACTAATTTATAAATTTTTTAATATTAAAAGATCACTAAAATATATGAATTATAGATGTAACTATATACTTCAGTACATTATTCGTTATGTTTTTTTTTATATATAAATACCGAACACCATACCAAATAATAAAATTTTTAAAAATGCATATCAAATACCATAATACTGAAATCGAGGTAGCAAAAGTTTCGGTTTCGGTATGGTAATCGATATCTACCATACCATATCCACTCCTGCTCCTACTTAAGGCACGATTCAGAATTTGAAATTTATGAATTTTTATGATGATCTCAAGTTTTAGGGCGGATGCAACATGTTGGCACTGGGTTCATTTGAACCCAGCACTTTCGACATAGAGTATAAACTTATATGCAAAAATTTACTAAAATTACAATAAATAATAGGTCCGAACCATAACCTTAAAAATACAACGAGTTTAATGCAAAGGACCTTAAAGATTGAACTCATATAGTCTAAATTCTAACTCCGCCTCTGCTCAAGTTAATACACAATTATAATTGAATTTACAATCAAATTTTTATAAATATTTACTCCTCCATCCCGATTTACCTGCAGCTTTATCTCTTTTTGTGCCCATTAAGAAAAATAATAAATACAAAGTATAGTTGATTAAGTTTACCCTATTTATTAGATGTTTTTTTTTTTTTTTTGGAGAATTGAACATTATCAAACACAAAAAAAAACTTCTTTAGTAATTGGAAACAATTGTCAACTTCATTCTTGAAGTAATAATTATTTTGACACAATTTTTTTATGCTTAAGCAACAACAATGTTGTCTAAAAAGTAAGGTAATTCCATAGGTAGAGTCTGGAAACTAAAATTCGCCGTCTATGGAAATCGAGATCAAACCCATGACCTCGTGGTTAAAAGCCATGGGCTCTACCGCTGAGCTAACACAGGACTTATATTTACTGAAATAAATTACTTATAAAATAATTTACAAGTAAAATTCTATGATAGTCTCAAATTAAAAGACAACCACCCACATCACCTCCCTTTTCTTTCATGATTTGGGGAGATTATGAAGGCGTGCCACTAACCAAACAGACAGCCCCACGCCTTAAAATGCAATTTAATTAGTTTAATTTTCACTTTGAACATCAGATCCTAGGACACTCTATTTATTTATTATACTACTATTTTCTTGAGGAGAGGAACTAGGAGGAAATAAATAATGAAAAAAAATCAGAAGTTTGCCCCGCTGTTGAGAATTTTTTATAGTTTTATACTTCCAACCTTATAATATCGGATAACTTTGTCTATCAAAATTTAAATGAACAAAAAAATTAATTACTAAATCACTTTTTCCTTTGCTAGAGTTTGAATTATAATTTTATGTAATTTTCACCCTTGAATGCATCGTGTAAGAAGAGTACAAATTTAGAATTCAATAATTTTAAAGAACTGCAATCTCGAATTTATAAATTTCAAATCTTGATTCAGAATCGATTAGTGTGTGATGTTACTCTTTACATATTTACATGTTTCTGGTATAATTGGCATGGTGGGGTTGGCATTTTCCATTGAAATAGGAGCAGAAGCAAAACATACTTTACTAACTTATAAAGCTTGGGTCAAACAAATCAATTGATTACTTTACAAAAGAATAATTGTGTTGACCATACAAATTTCCTTTACTCCCATGCTTTGTCATTCTCTTGCTACAGCTCTTAATAACTATACCTACTCTTTTTAGGAGTCTGAGAAAGATATAGCACATCTTTGATCACCCTTTTCGATTTTGTCACATTGAGAGTTGACATTAAGTAGGCGTTTGGTCATAGATATCAAAAATAAATTCACTTTTTTTGGAATTTTTGAAGTTGGAGTTGGAGTTGAAGTTGTGTTTGGCCATAGTTTTTGAAATTATAGTTTTTGGTGAAATGTAGTTGTAAAAAAGTGAATTTTTTTTGAAAAAACAAGTTTTTTGAGTTTTTGGTATTCCGAAATACAACTTCAAGTTGTATTCGGAATATTTATGACCAAACGCTCAAAAGTGAAAAAAGTGAAAAAAAAAAAATCAGGAAAAAAGTGAATAATTTTTATGGCCAAACGACACCTAAAAATTATGGCCGAACTGGAAGGTGACCTTCATATGTATATGTTGGATTCGTACGAGTTGGTTACGTTCACTCGTGGAGGTGTATGCATTATGGTTTCTCTTTTAATTTATATAATTGTGATGTATTAAGTGGAGTTGGTTGGAGAGTATTTTGATATATTAGCTTCTTAGAACACTCACAAATTCAAAATACTAATTAAAATCTTAATATTATATCAACAAATCCTAGCAAAAATAAATTTATAAGGTGGTTGGTGATGGTGATCTATAACCGTGGTAGTTGTAGGTGGTGACTGCAGATGTTGGTTGGTGGTGCTTGTGGCTAATGTGGTGACTGCGGGGAGTAGCTAGTGATGTTGGTAGCTGACAATAGTGGTTAATAGCTAGTGTTAGTTGATGACAACGATAAATAACTGCGGTGAATGATGATAATAACTAATGGTCGTGCCGACTGATAGTTGTGTTCGGCGCGACGGCTGTTGATGGTTGTTGTAATGGGAATTGGTGGTGATGATTGTAAATGGTGGCAAATAATGATGGTCAAGGCAGACTATAGTGATTGACAGTGATGGTGTTTATGGTTGAGGTCCTTGAGGATAGCGATTGTGTAGTTGATAGCGATGGTCGCCAATGAGCAGCGATGAAATTGGATGGAAGGTCAGATGTCTTCTCTGCAAACATCTTTGAATTGATAGGACGCATCTTACTAAAACTTTCTTATAACTCTTAATTATTTAGATCATTAGGTGATTGTAAATGGAAAAAAAAAATGTATTCAATAATTGTGATATGAATAACTCAAATTGATCATATTTAAATACCAAACACATTTACTGGCTGATAGTTGAATGATTAATATTCAAACCTCAATGAAATGAAAACAAATAAGGCCTTGGATTCAATTGTTTAGAATTCTTAATAATGCCTTATTAGCCATCTTACATACGTAGACAAAACTAATATTCTTTGAATGGGAAGTCAACATTCTCAATTCCTAGAAACGTTTGATGTTACAATTTTTAAAACATGTAAATTAATGAGTCAAAGGAGTGGAAATTTGAAGTTGAGGATTTTGTGGTTGATGAGTATGTTTCAATCTTGAATGACAACTAGGCCAAAGTCACTTTGTCAACTTGTGAAGACAAGAAAGACATTTTTTTTCCCTACAAACTCGAGTTGCTTCAACCTCGTCCCTTCTCTCAACAATAATTTGCAATTATTTCAATTTCTCCAGACACATAGGCTTGTTTACCTCCTTGAATAGCACAAAATATCGTAACTCTAGAGAGGTTTCACTTTCTAAAAAGACTCCAAAACTAAACAGCTTAAAAATATATTTGACTTTTTAGAAAAATAAGAAGTCATATGTAAACAAACTAGGCTTTCTATTGATCAAATAAAGGATTAATGTTCATCAACTTTCGTAACCAAAAAAGCAAAAGGAAAATAGAAAAGGGGTTCCAGACTGCTATTACAGATTAATTAGCTAATGAAAAGAAAATAACACAAATTTTAGCATGAAACCTAAATATAATTTGACATATTCCCACATGGGTCCTCCACCATGGCTAAATTTAACACATATCACATATGTTACGTTTTCCCCTTCAAAATCTACTTTCATTGTGTTAATTAAGTAAGATGCTTAAACATTAAAGAGAGATGATGATAAATTAAACAAATATTCTTATAATTAAGCTACTATTAAATATTTTTCTTAGGAGATGTGCAAAAATATTAAAAAGAAAGACATTACGGATCATAGGTGTAGCATAACCTTGCATTTACTAAAAAGGTACAACATTTCCTATTTATCCTCATGGGATTTTTTACTACGACGAATTAGTCGGGTTCGAAAATGGATATGGAATAGAAAAAAAAAAGTTGATTCTTTTAACTCTCAAAACGAATGTAAGTCCTTCAGAGTTAATTATCACTTCTCAAATGATCTCCGAGCTGGAAAGTTTGGAACTAATAATTAATGCCAACTAAGAAATCTTCCATCAGAAGGGGAAGGACTAGAAGTTCATTAAATTAGAGGCAAGCTGGAAGTCTTTTTTTTAATTTATTTATTTAAATAATGGATGAAGGAATTTTGAGATTGCCTTTAATGAAAATTTCATTTTGGCAATGTTGACATTAAAATATCGTAAGTGCTAAAACTAAGAAATGCATGCACCAAACGTTGTCGTGGGATAAGGTAGGATCCATCCAGCCTTAATTAGAAATTTCGAGTTTGAATTACGGCGTAGAAAACATCTTGTTAGGAAGCGCTTTCCCGTAAATGGACTTCATGCGGCATGAATTTAATTAATTAAGCTCGTACGGATCTGGACCAACTTTGAATGAAAAGTAAAAAAAAAAAAAAAAAATCCTTTGGTTAGAAAGGACAACCAGTGCACATTAAGCTTCAGTTATGCATGCGCGGGAGAAAAGGGTCAGACTAGTCTATTATATGAAACCTTACTTTATATTTTCGACAGAAGATGTCTTCACTGGATTCATAAATTTAAAATCTTAAATGTTATTGATCATCTTCAAAAAGCATGTAACAGAGAGCTTCTCAACAAACTTGTCACCAATATGAACAGTTCTAACTTTGAATAGCACTTTTTGAGCAAAGTCACCATCAAAACATCGAATTAATAAAGACATAACTTAATCATTAAGCATCATGAGTTTCTTGCATTTCAAAATTTGAGAAATTTCGCTATCCAATAATAAAAAGTTGAAATGCTACGATTAAAATTCAAGTAGACGCCATTCCAATTTAAAGAACTATAAAAACTTTGAATTCTCAATTGCTAACTACTATTTAATAACTATAATAAATATAAGATAATTTGTGAAACGATGAGTATAAATGATGGTAAATTTAAGATATATACTCCCTCCGTTAATTTTTATTTGTCCACTTTTAACTTTACACACCCCTTAAGAAATATAAATAGAGTGCATAATTTACCAATATAGTCATATTAATTGGTGCATATTTTTATTGAATTTGACAAATGATTTGAAGTGACAATTAATACTATGGGTATAACAGGAAAAAAGAAATTATTTTTTCTTGATGTGCTATAAATGACAAGTAAAAGTGAAAATTTATTTTTAGAATACCGGACAAGTAAAAATGAACGGAGGGAGTGATTTGTATATAGGAAAAAGGAGAAAAGAATATCCATCTTTTCTTTTATGATGAGGAAAAATAGATGGGTGTTTTTTTTTTTTTAAATCCCTTCTCCTAAATTAAAATAGTATTAAATTTATGATGACATGCCACTCATTTAGTTTTAAATTCGATAATTTTATATCAGAATGATAAAAGTCATTTTTCAATTTGTTGGAAAAAATAAGTAACAATAGGGGCATTTTGTTTAAGTTCACGTAGTTTAACTACATTTTTGGACCAAACTATGAACAGAGAACATTTTTGTTCAATTTCGCATAGTTTAAGGGCATAATTTACCCTTTTCCGATTTTTATATCGCGGGGAAATCAGTGTAGAGATTGTAGAGATCATTCAATTCAAAGATTTATGATATTCTAAATACATATTTTCCTTCAAAACTTATTTTTTGATCTGAATTTCAAAATTTATTTTTTGATCTGAATTTCCTTTTTTCTAGAAAGAAAAATATATAATGAATTAAGATTTTTTTTTTTTTTTTCACACACAAGTCACACGCGGAAAAACGAAAACCGTGACCTTCTCATTCTCACCTCTTCCTTCGTCTCTAAGACAAGCTTTCTACTTCAAACACATTTTATCCCAATTTTCTTTTCTTTATCAAAATTAAAAATGAAGGAAAAATAATTTGTTCAAAACTAATATATCTTTGAATCGTCTCTCTTTCCAATTTGGAAACAAATTCCATTGATTTTTCATATAAAATTAGCTTTCTTAAATGTCGAAATAGGTTCGCATATTGAAACGAGAGGGAGTATATCTTTGAATTGTCTCCATTTTTTTCCTATATAAAATTAGCTAGCAAGAATCCTATTTATTATAATTGTATGAAATCGACTTGACTATAAATTCAGGAACAGATTTAAACCTCAGTTACGCTTCACGTGAATCCATGCTCGTTTCGCAAAACTAGATATTGTACTCCATCCGCTTTAATTTATGTAAACCTATTTTCTTATTAGTCTATGCTGAAAACAATGATCTCTTTCTATATTTAAAAATAATTTACTAACCACACAAAATATACGTGACTCATTTAATATCACAAATTTAAAAGTCTCCTGTTCTTTTTTAAATATCGTATCTAGTCAAATAGGTTCACATAAACTGAAACAACGCATGGAGTATATATTTGTAGATTTGATGTAATATTATCTAGTGACACGCTATACTACGATAATATAGAATGATGGACTTAGTTGAATTATTTAACCCAAGAAATATGAATCAGTTCCCACTAAATACTTGTATATCAATCTATTCCTATATAAATTTGATCATAAATCCTACCAAATTAGTAGCCGTTTGGCCATAAAAATTATTCACTTGTTTCTGGAATTTTTTTTCACTTTTTTTACTTTTAGGCGTTTGGCCATAAATATTCGGAATACAACTCCGGAGTTGTATTCGAATCTCCAAAACAAGAAAAAACTTATTTTTTCAAAATTTTTTCACTTTTTTACACTACATTTCACAAAAAACTACAATTTCAAAAATTATGGCCAAACACAACTCCAACTTCAAAAATTCCAAAAAAAGTGAATTTATTTTTAATATTTATGGCCAAACGGCACCTTAAACTTCCAAAATCCTAACTAATTTTAATTTCTCGCAACTTTAATCCTAAGCTGAATTATTTAACCCAAGAAATAGGGATCAGTTCCCACTAAATGCTCCTATATCCGTCTTCGTATAAACTTGAAAGTCTATTCCTATATATAAATTTGATCATAAATCCTAACTCATTAAACTACTTAATAATCCAAATTAATTTTGATTTCCCACAACTTTAAATTATTTTTTCCGATAAAAAACATATATATATAATAATAATAAATTTATTTTTGTTTCACACACGTCATTCTCACTTCTTTTCCTTCGTCTCTAAGAGAAGAAAGAAACCTTTCTACTTCACCCCACCCCCCCACCCTCTACCCCACCCAACCCCAATCAAATAACCACCGTTGATTTCATCGGCGATGCATGAAATAGACGTTCACGATCTCTCCGATGACGCTGATTACGCTGCCTCTCTTCAGCAAGTAAGCAGCAATTAGTAATTTACAATGTTTAATTACGTATTTGTACATTCATTTATTAATTCGCAAAATCATGTGTTTATTATCTCAATCGTAAATTATTAATTTACTATGTTTAATTACGTATTTGTACATTCATTGATTGATTAATTAATTGCCGATTTTTTTTTTTTTATTATTATTTTGAGGGAACTGTGCTTAACTGCAACTAAGCAATTAGCGAAATCATGTTTCTCTTGTCGCTATATTAAAATCGTTAATTAGTACTTTGCAATGTTTAATTACGTATTTGCACATTGATTGATTTTACAGAAAAGGCTCAAATATGCCATTGAACTATCGGAAATGACTCATTTATGTCACTAGTCAATATTTTGGCTCATTTATGCTATCGTCGTTACCAAAATGGCTCATTCATGCCATTTTTCGCTAATACTGGTTTGATAATACTAGATATGACACGTGGCCTCAAATTAGAGGTCTACGTTGTTTAATTAAACCAGCCTAATTTTAAATCCCAAATCAATAAAAAAAATTGACCCAAATTAATGAAAAATGGCATGAATGAGCCATTTTGGTAACAACGATGGCATAAATGAGCCAAACTATTGTTCGATGGCATATTTGAGCCTTTTCCGTTGATTTTATGTTGAGCATTTTTTTGTGATTATTTTGAGGTTAAATTTAATCGTTGAGGACTTGAGGTGAAGTGGGTTTAACAGCTGATTATCTCATCGTTATATTCAAATTGTAAATTAGTACTATACAATGTTTAATTATGTTTGTGAGCATTTATTGAATCTTATGTTGAGCAGTTTTTTGATTTATTGCCGAATGTTTTGTGATTATTACTGTGTATGTTTATCTCATCGATATTTTCAATTCGTAAATTAGTACTTGTCAATGTTTATTTAGGTTTGTGTACATTTATTGAATCTCATATTGAGTAGTTTTTTGATTAATTGCTGAATTTTTTGTGATTGTTTTGAGGTTAAACTTGATGAACTGTGTTTAACTGCTGTTTTTATTACTGTGTATGTTTATCTCATCGTTATATTCAAAATCGTTAATTAGTACTATATAATGTTTAATTACGTATTTGTACATTGATTGAAAATCTTATGTTGAGCTTTTTTTGATTTATTGCTGAATTTTTTGTGATTATTACTGTGGATGTTTGTCTCATCGTTATGTTCAAATTGTAACTTATTAGTACTTTCTCAATGTTTAATTACGTATTAGTACATTGATTGATTAATATTCTGAGAGTCTTTTTCGGTTAATTGCTGATTTTGTGGTTATTTTGAGGTTAAATTGAACTTGATTGTTGAGGACTTGAAGTGAACTGTGTATGTTTATCTCATGGTTACATTTAAATAGTAAAATTAGTATTTTGCAATGTTTATTTATGTTTGTGTGCATTGATTGAATCTTATATTGAGCAGTTTTTTGATTAGTTGCTGAACTTTTTGTGATTATTTTGAGGTTAAACTTGATGAACTGTGTTCAGCAAGTAAGCAATTACAATTCACAATTCGTGAAATCATGTTTATCTCATTGCTGTATTCAATTCGTTAATTAGCACTTTACGTGTTTATTTACGTACTTGTATGATGATTGAATCTTTTGTTAAGCAATTTTTCGATTAGTTGCCAAATTTTTTGTGATTATTTTGAGGTTGAAATCGACTATTACTACTATATCGTTATATTCAAATTGTAAATACGTACTTTACAATGGTCAATTACGTTTGTGTGCATTGATTGATTTTATGTTGAGCATCTTTTGATTAATTGTTGAACTTTTTGTGATTATTTTGAGGTTAAATTAAACTTGATTGTTGAGGACTTGCTGATTACTAGTGTGTATGTATATCTTATCGGTACATTCAAATTGTAAATTAGTACTATACAATGTTTAATTACGCATTTATACAATGATTGAATCTTATGTTGAGCTTTTTAGGATTAGATGCCGAGTTTTTGTGATTTTTTTTTTTTTTAATTACATGGGGTAAGGGAAGGGGAAATGGGGGAGGGGATTACAACGTGGGGATTCGAATCCTCACCGGGCGAAAGTTCAAGTAGCCAACCAACTGAGCTACTAGATCCCTACAGTTTTTTGTGATTATTTTGAGGTTAAACTTGATTATTGAGGACTTGAGGTGAACTGTGTTTAACTGCTGAACAGGATTAAAACTTCAGAAAAGTTTTATTTGTGCATATGCTGTGTAATTTTCCTAATTTTATTATGAAAATTAAGCAGGCCATCTTGTACTTTCATGCTAGTCGTCATAGTATTATTCTTGTAGTTCCTGTCTACTATCTGTTGTTTCTTGTACTTTGATTATCGTATTACTTTGTGGTAGTTATGGCTCCTTTTTTCAGTCAGCTTTATCATGCTTTTATAGGAATTTGCTATTGCTTTATACTGCTTTGAATTGCTTGTTATTATGCCGAGGGTCTACCGGAAACAGCCTCTCTACCTCCCAAGGTAGGGGTAAGGTCTGCATACACTCTACCCTCCCCATGCCCTACTTTGTGGGATTTCACTGGGTAAGTTGTTGTTATAATTAAGTAGGCCATCTATAGTATTAAGATCCCTTAGTCATTGCGGTTCAATTATTTGTCAGAAGCAATTAAGCAGGCGTCCTTAGCGTTACTATACCATCCTTATTACTTGAGGTGAACTGTGGTTAACTGGTGATTATTACTGTATATTCGGAGAAGTTGAATTTGTGCGTATGCTTTGTAAGTTGCCTAATATTATGATGACAATTAAGCAGGCCATATGTAGTATTACTTTCGCTTTGTTATTACGGTTTGATTATATATTAGCACCAATTAAGCAGGCCGTTATTAGCATTACTATACCTTCCTTAGTCGTTGTGGTTTAGCTACTTGTCAGGACCCAATTAAGCAGACGTTCATAGCATTACTATACCTTCCTTCGCCCATGCAATTTGGTTATTTGTAAGGATAGGTTTAGCTTCCATGTGTTCAGAAGCCCTTAGCCAAAAGAGCCAACCAGTTCTATTAGTAACTGGGCATTTGGATCCTTGGGGACAATTATAATTTTCAATAGATTGGTGAGGCCCTAATGACTGTCGATGGAGTCTATCCCATTTTATATTGTGCGAGCTGTACCTACCATCTTTTTTTAGATCGATATCAACAATGCAGTTCATCCAGCGTAAACGTAATTATAGAGCTCTGAAACAATAATACTTGAACAAACTAAATATTGAATTGAATCTTGCCAGCCTCTAGTGGTGGTTATAGTTATTTTTGTACTTGCTGATTTATTTTCCATTTACTTTTTAAATTAAGAAATGAAAGAGAACAAATAACTCAGCTTATTGGAAGAATCTCATAATTTGATTATGCATGACTATTTTATGTCACTAGCATGATCACATGACGAATGTGGAGGGGAAGCACGTTTTTTGTTTGATATATTAGTTATTAATATGAGATGATGCTAATTTTTCTTTTACTATGAAATGACGTATTGATTTGGTTTCTTGTCTGTGGGGATATGCATTAGGGTTCGGCGAGCATGAATAGGAGTGAAAGCAGTAAGCAGAGTTCATCAGGTGAACAAGAAGGTGCTGAAATAGTGTTTTTGAAAGATAACGTGGCAATTCATCCGACTCAGTATGCTTCAGAGAGGATCAGTGGTCGACTAAAGCTGATCAAACAAGGAGGCTCTCTGCTTATGGTATACATCAACTCTTATGCTAATAATCTGCACTAAAATCTCAAATCTTTGATTACAGACAATGAGGATCATTTTCCTTTTTCTATTATGAGCAATCTGAAGTTTTCCTATTGCAAAGGTTTCAAGCTTTTTTGAAGTTTCAGAAAATAATTTGGTCTAGGGACAGAACATGGATAAATATTAGTGTTAAATGTGGATTATCCTCTCAAGTACATTGTTTTGTGATATATCTGGACTAAGGTGAAACTATTTCCTTTCTACTTCCGAACTATCAAAAGTTTCGATAAAGTGACAAATATACCCTATTTCAACACTGCCTTTTTTTTTTTTTTTTTTGCCTTTATTTTCCTTCTGGAATTTTTTCTCTAGTCTGGTTAGAATTTCTTTATGGCAAAGGTTTTTATGGTCCAACATGTGGTGCTTTTGAGGGAGAGTAGGTTCACAACTGGCTCAACTCTCATTTTAGGTGAACGTACTGGTCGATACTTGATAGTTTGGAAAGAGAAACAATGTTTCATTTTTGGTGCATAACCATAGGAGGTTATGTTCAAGTTATGAGGTAGGTGATTCAATGTTCCACAAACTGAAAAGTCGAGGGCCAAACACAGGAAAACAAAGGAATAAACAAAAGATTCAATCCTAAATAATAATATGGAGATGGAATTGAGACAGTTCTTAAATGGTCACATTCCATTGTTGTGGAAGTATGTTGCACACACATGTGCTTTGCTTTTATGGAGATGGAATTGAGACAGTAAATGGTCACATTCCATTGTTGTGGAAGTATGTAAAGGATGTAAAGAGTTGGGTTATTTAAATATTGATGTGGTTACATAGCAAAATGTGCATAAAGTAAGAAGAGGTTTCCAGCGTTGCTGTCACATAAAACAAGGAGAAGGAGAGGGGGTGGGGGTGCAGTGTTACTAACATTTGCAGCACGTATTAAATCTTTGGCTTTACACTGCTATTTTGAAATTAAATTGGTTTTTGTGTGACAGACTTGGATTCCATATAAAGGGCAAAGCTCGAGTGCGAGGTTGTCTGAAAAAGGTTGGGTTAATTATCTTTAATGTAACCCAGAGGAAAGAGCAGCTTTGTGCAGCGATTTTTCCATTGGCTGTTGTTTAATGGTTGTTCTTTATATATCTTGGTGCAGATAAGAGTCTTTACACTATACGAGCAGTTCCATTCTCCGATGTTAGATCAATTCGCCGACACACTCCCACCCTGGGGTGGCAATATGTTATTGTAGTTTTGTCATCAGGTATCTTACTGGGCTGTATTTCACTAGTGATTCTGTTTCGTCCTAGTAAATTAGAAATGCTGTTTTTATAGAAAGTGGTGCACACAACAAATTCTTTTTAGTGGTTGGCATGTATGAAATATCTATTTGAATTAAGCTCGTTCTTTTTAATGATTCTCTGTTGTTTCTGAATATATTTTACTTTCTTTGACAACCCTCTTTAGTCATCACTAAGAATAGCTTAATTGGTGGTTCGTCCTGTTTCAGAGAAATGCTATGATATCATCATGATTCCTGTTTCTTTCCCAATCCGCATTGTGTAGTTAGACATATTCTACTACCCAACATTTCCCCGAGGAAATCATGATGATTGAAGTCAATTCTTCTTAGAATCTTACAAGGCATATATATTTTTCTTGATGGATAGATTCTTGTATGCTATCTACCTTATGATATTTCCCCATAGCTTTTTAGTAGATTCTTTATAATTTTGTTATCATCATATTGTCGTTTTGTTGAATGTTGTTATTGCATCTTGAGTTTATTTCCTACATCCATCACTTGCAGGACTAGCATTTCCTCCGCTTTATTTCTACAATGGTGGTGTCCGGGAGTTTCTTGCAACAATTAAGCAGCATGCTTATCTTGTGAGGTGGACTTATGTGTACTTTTATACATTGTCTTTGTCATTTTCATGACTAAGCAATTCTCTAATAAACCAAATTCATCTCTTCCTTTTTGATTTTTTGGTCAGAGTTCATAAACTGAGAGTAGAAGGTAAAACTAGATATCCACGAATGAGTTGATGCTTGATGATAAATTTAAGATACCGATAACAGTAATAAATAAATTAAAATCCATGTCGTATGAAGATCTAATAAGTTGCTTCTTTCTTTTGGTTGATGAAAGAGACTTTTGGGAAAACAAAAACAATATAAGGATATGATAGATGGAAGGGTAAGGTCATTTCCAGGTGCTAGTGTGTGGTGTTACCTCTAGGTAGACATTCAATGGTAATCCAGCTGAATTGCAGGTACACCAATTATGAATTCTTTTCAACTTTTTAAAGTAGCTGAACTACAGGTAGACCAACTACCAGTTCTTTCCAGGTTTAACTGATGCTAATTGCTAGCCTCAAAAAGTATATTTTTTCATACTACTATAAATTTGGGATCTCAGTGTGTTCTCATTCCAATATTTCTTTTTGCATTGAACTAGTAGTGGGAGAGATAAACTTGATTTTCTAGATGAAGGCCTTTCCGTTCTTACTGGTGAGTTGTATTTTTCCAGGTCAGCTGATGATGCTAATGTATTTCTTGTCAACGACTTTCAAGATCCACTCCAGGTGTGACCAGTGTTGATCAGTCATTCATTTAACCAGTGTAACTGCTTTTGTGAGGAGCTTCATCATGATTCATGAATCCTCACTTCTGCTTATATTTGATTTGCTTCTTACAGAGAACTCTCTCCTCCTTGGAGCTTCCTAGAGCTGTATCTGTAACTAACAGTCCATCTTCAGCTGCTGCACCTAGTGGATCCCCATCTAGCTGGACGGATGGGGAAACTTTTGATAGAAATTCTGCAGTTGCTCAACAAAATACCAGGCAAAGACAAAAACATAATGATCCTGCTCGTGATTTGTCAATTCAAGTACTAGAGAAATTTTCTCTTGTGACCAGATTTGCTCGTGAAACAACATCACAACTTTTTCGTGAAGCTCAGGGTGATGGTTTCATCCCTAATGACAGGAGGAAGCATGACGAAAAAACACATGATTATCCTCGCATTGCCGAATCGAATGATGGTCAGAAGCTGCCTGAGGAAGTTCCAGTGCCTGAAGATCCCTTGGAGGTGAGTAACTTACATATAATTAACCTTTGTTTCTGCATTTATATCAGATGGTTGTACACTTACATTATTAGTCCGGGGTTTTGCCAAAAGCCTTTTTCATTTTTATAGATGTGTATGTCAGTGTAGTGATAATTGTGGGACTTAGAGAACCTTAGAACTCCTATGTACGTTAATTTAAATTTCTTAGTATTGTAATGAAACAGGGCCATATGGAGCATAATGAGCAAGGAGGATTCATATGGCCGTCGGCCAATTAGTCTGGCATGTGGCTTAGTGTATTCTTAGTGTTGGTGTTTTTGTTGATTTTCCTAAAAGGTTATCCTTTTTATCAAAATGGTAAAGCTGGTCATACTCAAGAACTAATTATTGGAAAATCAGTTTGCCTTATAGTATGAGTTGACAAGACTTTTAAATGTACTGTCCAGAAATAATTAGACATCAGTGGTATGGGAAGATGAAACGTAATTAATTATACTTCACTCCTTATTTATCAGAAAAAAGAGTTCAATTTAAGTCCTTTGACTTTCATGTTTTCCTTGAGTGATATAACGTCCTTCAAAATTGACTATAACTTTTTTCCTAGCCCATCCACAGTGACGAATTCAATCTCCTTTCTTGATGTTTTGGAATGTTTGTTTAGCCCAACTCCAGGTCAGATAGAGAACTAGAGAAGGATGAAGTATTTGATATGTTCTTTTATTGGTAAAAAATATATAAGGTTTGCTTCCTTCAGCGGCATGCCCTAGTCATAAACAACTACTCCATTAAGCTTGAGAATTGTTTTTCAAATTATAGTTTATTGCCTAAGCTCCTTGTAAAAAAATAAAAATAATAGTTTATTGCCTAAGCTACCGACATTATGAATATATCTAGATTCTAGCAAGGGTGGTGATTCAAAGTAGCTCACCTTGTGTGCTGTCCGGAGTCCAAACCCTCATCATGTAGGTGGGGGTTCGTTTCCCCATAAGATTAATCCCTTCCCGGCTCCCGCATGTCCCCCTCCCATTCACCCCTATGTAATAAAAAAAAAAAAAAAAAAATCTTAGCAAGGGCAGCCTGAGTTGTTTCAAGATTCCTGTTCTCCTTTTTTATTTTAGTAGTTCAACAAGTTATAATTGCATTTAGTCCTCTGTCTGCCTTTTTTTTTTTTTTAATCTATGCCAGTTTTTTTCTGCAGTTTGACAAATTGTCACTAGTTTGGGGAAAGCCACGGCAGCCTCCCTTGGGCACAGAAGAGGTAGAGAGCTATCTTTTTTGTCTAATTTTCAATTTGCACCTGTAAAATGCTACTAGTACAACTGCTAGTAGGCCCAAGAAAAACTTTCAACATTCATTTCATGTCTTATCTCATTTTGTTCTAATTGCCATAGTCACTTGTGCATGTGCCTTGAAGTTTATATTTGTAATTTTTTGCATGAATTTTAACAAATTGTGGGTTTTGCTATTTAAGCCTATTGTTGTGATTGCATTCACAACTAAGTTCCTCATGTTTTGCTCCTTATGCAGTGGTCTTCTTTCCTGGACTCCGAAGGGAGAGTCACAGACTCGGAAGTAGTAAGAAAGAGGATATTTTACGGAGGAGTTGAACAAGGTCTACGTAAAGAGGTTTGTCTTTGTAAAGATCCACCCCACCCCACATCCGTTTCTCTGAGCATGAATAGACATATATGACCTTATGGCAGGTGTGGCGATTTCTATTGGGATACCATTCATATGATTCAACTTATGCAGAGAGGGAGTACCTTGTGTCTGTCAAAAAGTCGGAATACGAAACAATAAAAAACCAGTGGAAGGTTTGTCATATTCTTACCTCTGGCATGGGCGATTGAAAAGTAAAATGGTTGTGATTCCTTAAATACTCAATTTTTCTAGGAGTTTTCCATCAATTAGTAAAATGCTATCACTTGAAACAAATGAGTAGGCGGTAGTTTATATTTTAGATCACTTTAGGTGCTATAAAATTCTTTTATTATTACTTTTGTTTTGATCCTCTTGTAATTTTGATGTCTCTGCAGTTGTCTATTTGATATCTGGGGGTTTGTCCTTCCTCTAATACAAAGACTGGCTTGCTTTAATACTTCTACTGATTTTCATGTTGATGCTGATGCTGCAATAACCTGATTTACTAATATATATATATATATATATTGATTGATCATAGTTAACCTAATTTGAAAAAACAAGGTTATAAGTATTCTTGGAGACCTTAAACAGATCGTTGAGGAGCTTGGAAAAAATTGATTTTCTGGACCTTTGTTCCTGTAGTTTGTTCGCTAGTATGAGATATTAGTTTCATGTAAAGGATCAAAGAATTGAGTAATTTATTTTTTGGATTTGATATTTCATTTGGAAAGTGTATCTCTATGTTTTCCTATTGTCCAAAAGGCTCCTATGACAAGAAGATGTCTCTGAGATATTTTTCGTTAAAAATGTAGTTTTAAATCTAATGTTTACTGACTTCTCTCTGCAGAGCATCTCTAAGGAGCAGGCGAAAAGATTCACCAAATTCCGAGAGAGGAAAGGCCTTATTGACAAAGATGTGGTATGTCTCAAATTTGTCCATTTTCGCTGGCCTATAAATGATGCTGTTTGAGAACCAAAATGCATGTTTACATCCTTGCAATTCACAACCAGTGATACTACTAAATCCACTACTATTAGGTATTAATATTTTTATTACAAGGCAGAAAAGCTGATATTTTTTGTTCTTCTTCCCTTGTTCTTTCTTATTTGATATATAAGGTGAGGACTGATCGGTCAATTTCATTCTATGATGGGGATGACAGCCCAAACATTAAATGTCTGCGTGATATACTGCTGACATACTCGTTCTACAATTTTGATTTGGGTTACTGTCAGGTAACTTCTTCCTATAAGCTTAACTGTGTCCCTCTTTGCTGATCAATATGTTCACAATGTAATACAAACAATTTGATCACATGTGACATCCCTGCTACATACATGTTTTTGAATTTCTGCATTCTTATTCTTCTCGTCTGTTGCTACCCATTTGTTTCTTCTTTTTCGTTTTCTCTTTGTGGCCAAGATAGGATGACTTGAGCTTGATCATTTGACTATTGGACGGTTGCACTCAGTCCAAGATTGATGTTAATTCTGTCCAGACATCATCAGTAGATCTCTGGGAGAATAACTGTGAAAAAAATGAAAAAAAAAAACTAAACTAGAGAGTTCTAATTTCTTTTTCTATTCAATTCTAACTCTGAGAATTCTGCATTAAGCTGGAGATTGTTTTCTCTTAATCGGAAGATTTTCGAATTAAATATGTTCTCCTTAAGATTGCTTTAACACTTCTAGGGTTTTGGCAATAATGGAGCGGCAAGAATTATGTCATTTTTGCATGTCTATTACTTACCACTGTCAAATGTCATGATACTTGACCTTCTTTGCAACTATTTTATCTATTATTGGAAGACACAGTGTTCAGATTCTATGTAATTTATGGTACATGTCCTATCTCATATTACCAAGCCTATCTTATTGATTGTCATTTGATTTCTCATCTTTCCAAAAATCAGTTTGCTGGTGTGATATTGACCATGGTACCAATCTCTATCCTATTGTGGGACAGTGGAAGCCCTTTTTGCTCAAATGTTCTGTGTGCAACTTAATACCTCTTCCTTTTCTTTCACGGTTTCTCACTGATTGATAAACAAAACATTCTATTCTCTCGAGTTGCAGGGTATGAGTGATCTCCTTTCACCAATATTGTATGTCATGGGAGATGAATCAGAATCTTTTTGGTGCTTTGTGGCGTTGATGGAACGACTAGGACCAAACTTTAACCGTGACCAAAATGGAATGCACTCTCAGCTTTTTGCACTATCAAAGGTTCTGTTCCTCTCTCGCTCTTTCTATTTTTTATCTCTCTCCCCCCACGCTCTCTTGTTGCCAGTTCCTGAAGGTCTCCCAGTGAACCTCAAAACAGATAGTTCACATGACCAGAGATCTAAGGGGATTGAAGAGAGTGTTCTGCCTGCACAAATTCCGAACTTTTATGTCATAACCACGTATGACTGTATTGTTCTTGCTTTCTGTGTCTCCGGAATAATAGTACCCGTACAGGAGTTGGCATGTGTTTATTTCCCAAACATGTCCAAGAACGCCATAGAGTAAAATAAAGTGCTGATAAGTCCTAGGTAATAGGATTTGATTGAGGTCTGTCTATTTGGTGTTATCCCTCCACGTTGAGTATGTCTTAGCTGTAAAATAGCAAGTGCCTTTAGAAATTGAGTTTTATTCCAATAAAAGATTATTGAGTTTTGGGGGTCAAATGGAGGATTAGAATCTCACCACTGTTGATACACATTCATTGTATTTATGATATCTAATGCACCTGTTTATCTAGATATTGTAGCAAATGGTTGTTCAGCGAGTGAATAGTTCCATGCCGTCACCCGTTCTTCCTTGTTTCCATTCTTTCCAATGCTCTGCAGTTATATTTTATACTCCCTCCGTCCCAATTTATGAGGCACCATTTGACTAGGCACGGAGTTTAAAAAATAAAGAAAGACGTTTGAAACTTGTGGTGTAAAATGAGCCTTAGACATTTGTGGGTCTATAAAATCATCTCATTAAGGGTAAAATGAGAATTGTAAAGTTAAATTATTTCTAAATAGAGAATGGTGACATTCTTTATGGGACAAATTAAAAGGAAAGTGGGGGATAGAGGGAGTACTTGTTTTGTTAATTATACCTTTCGGGCTGGTAAATGTTTGCTGTCCTACGAAAAATAACGTTCTTACTGTGTTTTTGCAGTTGGTGGAGTTGTTGGACAGCCCTCTGCATAATTACTTCAAACAGAAGGATTGCTTGAATTATTTCTTCTGCTTCCGATGGGTTCTTATTCAATTCAAAAGGCAAGCAGTAGTAATCCTAAAATGTTTCATATCTTGTCAGCCATCCGATATATGATGTACTTCGTTATATAAGAAAGAGAGAAAATATGAATTATGTAAATTCTCTTTCTTGCTTACCCACCATAGTAAACTGTGCTGGGAGACACTATCATTGAGTTACTGTTTTGGTTCCTCTGGTGTCTGAGTGCAGTTCTCTTTTCTCAAATCCTGTACTACTTTCTCTACCATCAGCCTTGGGTTGTTACTAGATATATGCATCAATTCGCTGGTCCAGTTTGCTGCTTTAATTCATTTTCCCGTATTTGCTTTGTAGTTTTTTTGTTTATTTATTCATATCTTGTCTTTTGTAGGGAGTTTGAATTTGAAAAGACTATGCGATTGTGGGAGGTATTATGGACGCATTATGGGAGTGAGCACCTTCATCTGTATGTCTGTGTCGCAATTCTGAAAAGATATCTCAGCAAAATAATGGGAGAGGAGATGGATTTCGACACACTACTGAAGTTTATCAATGAGCTGAGCGGTCATATCGACCTTGATGCTATCCTCAGGGATGCAGAGGCTCTGTGTATATGTGCCGGTGAGAATGGTGAATCTTGCATTCCTCCCGGAACTCCACCTTCATTACCAATTGATGATGCTTCAATGTACTATCAACAGGATGACGATGATGTACTATAATTACTTGTTTTGGTGTAAATTCTTTTAGTTCGATGAATGACCTTCATAGTTAACGATATCTTTTCTCGTGCATATACTGAATTCATGTAAAGAGAATGAAATAGATTTCTTTTGCCAGCAATCTTCTATCACGTCAGTTTTTAGACCATGGCTTTGGTCCTCGTCTTGCAGTGCTTCGACTTTTATTCTTTAAATTTTCGTCCCAAGGTTCAGATGAAGCAATAATGAGAGCTGGGAGAGTATATAATGACGGTTGAAGAATATAATTGATAACGTTCGCTTCATTTTATGTGTATCTGTTTAGCTGGACATGAAGCTTAGAAAGAAATGGACCTTTGGAATGTGGCATGATATAACACTTGTGTGGCTACGGAAACTTGTCATTAAGACTAAATGAGAAGTTTAAATCAAATTGTTTTCGAATGTAGAAAGGAAATATGCTCACACAAAGTGGATCAGAGAGTGTTTTATATTTTGTTCTAAAAAGATTTTGAACAAGTTTGTGATTTAAAATAAATGTTGACTGGTAAGCTGACCTTCCTAGTTCCCTTCAATCATATAGGAGGAAGAAGAACTATAAGAAATCAACATGACTAAAATAACACTATATATGAAAAGTGAAAACTTTAGGAAACTTAACACCAACAAAATAAGAATGAAGCTCTGAAGTATTAGGTGAAATTCGCCTCAGGCTTTGGTCTAGTTGTAAGAGCATATGACATGATGTCCGAGTTAAACGCACAGCACAGGTTCAAGTTCTATTAAATTCCTTTATCAGAATCCGGGCTCTGGCGCTACTTAGGAATTGTTTTAATTTCAGCATTTCACACATACTACGACCTTCAAAGTTTTATTATTAGTCAATCTTGATCTCCATTGAACAAAAAGCTGAACAACAACAATAATAACATACCGAGTAAATTTCCACCGGATGTGGGGATCAGAAAGATCATGTGCATTTTACTGCCGTACCTTTTGACGGACAGGGAGGCTGGATGAAGACAAAAAGCTGAATAAGAAGCTTAAAATTTAAAAGAATTCTTGTAATCTGTGTGGGGAACATAAAATGTATAATACTACTACTTTTCTCTGTTGGTTTGATGAAATGACCTTAATACCCTCAACATTTTAGTGACATGAGAATGGTTCTGATATGAGGGAAATCTTGTAATCTTATCCTCTATAGTCCAACTTGTCACAATGCCACCCTATTAACAGAAAAAACAGAAGGGAAAAAAAGGAAGGAAAAGAAAATGGCAAGTGTGTGCCTCTCAAATCCTAAATCCTTAATTCCATCTTCTTCTTCTTCTTCTTCTTCTTCTTCATTTTCCACTTCAGTTGTTCCAAAAACAACTGTTAGAAAGCAAATAATTGTGTGCAAAGGAGAGAATAATGTACCTACTTTTAGTCCAACTATTAGCAAGAGAAGTCTCTCAATTAGTGTTGCATCAAGTTTGTTGCTTTCTTTAACTGGTAATGGATTTTTTAATGCAAATGCCGCAATTTTAGAAGCTGATGAGGATGATGAGTTGATGGAAAAAGTGAAAAGAGACAGAAAGAAAAGGATTGAAAGACAAGGCATTATTGGTTCCTCCTCTAAGGAGAAAGGTAACAAAATCATTTTCTTGTTTCTTGATAAATTTCCCTAGTGGTGAAATCAAGAAAAGAACAAATATATGTTTTGTTCTTTAGTTTTCCATTCGGTGTCCGGTAATTGCACTCGGGCCAGGAATTCCAACATTTGGGTACAGCGCTTTCTAACAAACGCAACTACATGTTCCGAGCTTGAACCGAGACCTCTGGTCAAGAATAAAAGAATATTGTTCACTCCGCCACAAAGTAATCAACTATATGTTAATGGGAGTGAAACTGGATTATGGGTTGCCTTTATTTCATCCTTGTTCTTGACTAAAATCCCATGAATTGTTATGTGATAAATCTAAGTGAAGCACCTCTTATTGTGTGGTTAAGTATTTATTTGTGGACTTGTACAATATGCCTGCAAAATACTACCTAATTTAGTGAATAAGTATTAGGTAACAAGATTCTCTAAGGTGATTCATCATCTACTATCTATATAAAAAGAAAAATTTAGATCTTATACATACAGTATGATTTTCAGGCCAAGAGGTTTGGATGAACCCTTCTGCCCCTCTATCTCCGGCCCTGGGTACTGTTATTTCCAAATTTTCACCCATTGCATTGCAGTTTGTAATATAAGAGGGTGGGCTGGTTTTGAAATGTTAATCCCATATTTGACAGTTACCTTATTAAGCTTTGTATTATAGTTGAACATTTGATTACCAAATTAAAAAGAACTATATTGTTCATTGACTTGTCTGTATTATTTTAACCATGAAGGCTTGGATGTGTAATACTAGTGTATGTGGCAAAGTAATTAGCCTATCATTCTTGTATTAGCTATTCATTTTCTTAATCCTAGTATCATGATACCAAATATGACAAACCACCCTTATCACTGGATTGGATTTAACTTATACATACCAATAGGGAATAAAAATTACACTATCACTGCAATTTCACTTCTTGTTGCAGGTTACTTGCCTTGTTTTTTAGGTTACAAATATCACTTAATATGGATTGTTACCAGAATTACCTTACAGATGACTAAACTCGTTTTATGTTAATCCATGTTTTAATTTATCTGAAAGTACTGAAATATAGCTGTTCCTAGTTATAGATTGTTTAACTTTCATTTGTTAAATACAATGGTGAAGGATACTTGCAAGATTTGGTATACAAGCTCAGCAAAGTAGGTCAAGCCATAGAGAACAATGATTTATCAGTTGCAAGTTCAGTTCTTGGCCAAAGCACTGATGCAGATTGGGTCCAGAAAGTTAATTCAGCATTCAACAAGGTTCACTTTTTTTCTTGATCTTTCCCTTTCAACCACATATTTCTTCATATTGTCTATTTTGCAAATGATGTTCTTGTGTACTGAATATTATTTTCCTCAAAATTTCACAGTTTAGTGGTAGCGATGAGGAGAAAACAGAGATCGATTCCTTCAATTCTTCGCTTTCTTCTCTAGTTTCATCAGGTAAGGTTTTTCCTTGAGACTCTAGTGATGATTATGGAGGTTTTTCCTTGAGACTCTAGTGATGATTATGGCTGCAACTTAATCTCATATTTGGCCACCTTCAATTCTCAAACTAGAATTTTTTTAAGATAAAGTAAACAAGAACTTGGGTTAGGTTTCAAGATATGCCTAAAGGTATGCCATTTGATTTAAAAAGAAACTCAACTTTCAACTATGTCACTCGGGCTCTCCAAAAATGTGCCTCACCCGTGTCAGATCCTCAAAAGATGCACTAACTTTTGGAGGATCGGATACGCACCCGTCGACATCTTTGAAGAGTTCAAATAAGATATACTTTCAAGATTCAAGATTAGGAAAGTATACAAAGTACTAAGATACAAGATAGGGAAAAAGGCACGAATATCAAATTCATTAGGTTAGATCGAGTGGTGGCCGTAAATTATTAGGTAGCGAGTCTTTACTTAACTTGGTTTGTCAAAGTAAATTAACCATTTTTTCCTGCTTGTTCTGTATTATGCAGTTACTAAAAATGACATTGAAGGATCAAAAACAGCTTTTGTGGCATCAGCCAGTGCATTTGAGAAATGGTCAACATTAACAGGGTTGATTGAAGAGCTAAAAGGGCTTTGAAGCAAAAAAAATAATTTAGCATTTCATCTTGTATTTGATACCTATTATATGAGAAGCTAGTCTATGCCCAAAAAAATTCACCATAGGCATTACTTTTATTGTTCAAGTCCCCTGAAAGTAATAATTTTTTCCTCTGTCAAATGTACCATTTGAGTTATATACGATGTATTTGAGTTCATGTTGTAGCTGAATCTCTGAGCAAAATGACTGACTTCTTTTATCAGCTTTACCTTCTTCCTTTTGTTTTTAGTGAACTTGAAACAGTTACCAATACAACAGAGGCGGAAGCCAAGATGTGAAGTTCATAGTTTCTGAACTTGCTACCAAGCACATAGCTCGTTTAAGTTACTGGATTCATAATTAAATGTTCATATATCATTTAATGAATTTTCTAATACAAATACAAGGTCTAGCTATTCGGTTCATGGGAACTCGCACCTAATATTGTAGCTCCAAGCCTGCAATGCATAATATGAATATTTTATTGCATTTCTAAGTGAGCAAACTAATCAGCCATGATATCCCCAGGGGCATATCCACGGTGGTTACGAGTTCGGGAGAACTATTAGCTTTGGCTCAACCCCTGTTTTGCTGGTGAAAAAATTACAAATAATCTATTCAGAACCTAGTGGGCAAAAGAAATTGTCATCCAAAATACAAACTAAAAATCGTAGCTCGGCCTAGGATATTTCAGCATTGCAGCATGGTAAGATTGACAATTTGCATCAAGCCAAGAACCGGAGAAAAAACGAGGGAAAAAGAAAGAAATAAGGTAACATAGGCCACAGCAGGTAGACCAGAATAGTAATCCTCAGACTAAGGAAAGAAAGCAATCATCAAACTAGTTATGGATTGAGATAATGAAAGGTAAGAACACACTAACACCTGGAGAAACTGCAGTAACTCGTATTCGCCAAACACAAAGGCTTTTTATAAGCTTACATGACAGAGTTCTAGACAAGCTCTGCAGATCTGGACAACTACACATCACCTCAGCATAACTAGTGTCTCTGCTGACGGTCTAATTCTATGACAAAAGAGTAATAATGGTACAAAGATCTCTGTAGGCGATAAATCCTACGAGAGCAAATATTTAGGACCTAAATCTATGATTTTGCATACAGAAGTTTCTCGTGAACAATCAGAGTGTACAATTAACAACAACACTACAGTCATCCAAATGAAGCAAAAAGAGCAAAAGGTTAGATTTAGAGAGCCAACTCAGCGGCTGCTCAAGGCTTGGCCTCATTAGCCTTGCTTCCGTTCTCAGTTACTTCTCCCTCCACCTTACTTATTTCAATGTTCTTCAAATTAACTTGATCTTCAGTACTCTTTGCTGCAGCACTAGTTTTCTGTTCATCTTTCTGTTCTCCTTCCCCTTGATGCTTCTTTTCCTCAGCAACGCTAGAATCTAATCTTTCAGCTTCAGTAGGTATGTTTTCTACTCCTTGAACCTGTACATCCTTTTCCTCCGCTGCTTTATCAGCAGGAGCATCTTCAACGTCGTTGGGATGTCTGACGTTATCAGCCATTTTGACATCTTTCTCAACATGAGTTTCTTCAGTAGGTATCTTTTCTACTACTTGAACCGGTACGGCCTTTTCCTCCTCGTTATTTTTAGTAGCTTCAGAACCATCAGCTGCTTTATCAGCAGGGGCCGCTTCAACATCGTTATCAGCCATTTTGACATCTTTCTCAACTTGAGCTTCTTCAGTAGGTATGTTTTCTACTTCTTGAACCTGTACATTCTTTTCCTCCTCATTATTTTTAGTTGCTTCAGGACCATCCGCTGCTTTATCAGCAGGGGCTTCCTCAACATCGTCGGGATGTCCAATGTTATCAGTCATTTTAACATCTTTCTCAATCTGAGCTTCTTCAGTAGATTTAGCTGTGTTTTCTACTTCTTGAACGTTTATGTCTATTTCCTCGTCGTTATTTTTAGTAGCTACAGGACCGTCAGCTGCTTTATCAGCAGGGGCCTTTTCAACATCGTCCGTATGTCCGACGTTATCAGCCATCTCAACATCTTTCTCAACCTGAGCTTCTTCAGAAGGAGCATCTTCTACTTTGCCATCGGCATTTTCGCTTTCATTTTTCTTCTGTACATCCTTCTCAGTAGCTTCAGCTTCCTCTTTCTTCTCCTCTTCACTCTTTCCATCTTGTTTTTGTTCGACATCCTTTTCAGCTTCCATCGCTGCAGTATCCTTCTCGTGCTTTTCAGTTTCTTCGATGTCATCATCCTTTGCTGCGTCAATTTCTTCAGTAACTTCTTTGGAATCCTTCTTTGAAGCTGAGGACTTTCGGCTTCGTTTCTTTGCAGGCTCACTTCCTGCTGGAGATTGAGTTGCCTTTACCTTTTCAGTGATTCTTGCGGATCTTCTTGGAGTTTCACCAGTTCCCCAATCAAACTCTGCTACTGGCGGACCACCAGGGTGCGACTTCAGGTACTGTTCCAACTGTTTTCTTGTGGTGATCTCCTCCCCTGTTGGTGCAGTAAATATGATTTCATTCTTCTTTGGAGTACCTCCTTTTTTAGGCAAAAACTGCAAAAGAACAGAAAGAGTCAAAAGTTTAGGAGCTGTTTGGCCATGAGAATTATTCACTTTATTTCAGGAATAATTTTTTCACTTTATTTCAAAATCAGTGTATAGTTATAAAATTTCCAAATCTAATTTGGAGTTGGATTCCAAATTTGGAAAAGTACTCCAAACCTGTTTTCCAACACCATCTTCATAAATTCCAAATGAAGTGCTCTCCTCTCCTTTGTAAAAAGTATAACCAAACACAACTCCAACTTCATAAATTCCAAACAAAGTGAAAATATTTGGAATCTATGGCCAAACGCTTACTTGAAAAGAAAAATTCTCCAATCTCTCTTTAAGTTAATTAAAATGTTCTTGGTTCGGGTGAGTGCTAAAAAGGAGAATTAACAAGTTACGGAAGTTCCGAAAGATAGGAAGCTGCTTCAGAGATGAAAAAGGAAATAAAAGGGGGCTCAAAAGAGTTGTAAGTAATCTAGGAGTCTTCGAAATACAAAACCGTCATTATATAAAGATGATGAGCAATAAAGGCTCAACTCTCCTGCTTAAGTAATATCCATGAAGATCCAAATATGTAAGCACAAAGTTTATAAGCTGCATTTCAGCAGCAATTTCAGTAGAAAATCAAAATAAGAGTTAAAGTGCTTCTTATGAGTAACAATATTTGTGACAAACCATGCATATCATTCAACACATAACAATCCTTACATTATTATTTACTGCATAGTGATCCCTACATTTTAATCCTTGCATAACTACAACTAAACGACCCCTTAGTACATTTTCTGGTTAGAGGGTTGAAAGGTATAATAAACCGAGTACTGTATGGGCGACTTGGAGCCAAAAACAAGCAATGTAAGAAAGAAAATGGAGAATGTGAGGCAGGTAAACTCTCGGAATATCTTGATTGAAGCGGCAAAAGACAAGAATATTAGGTAAAGAAAAATGACAAAATTTAGGGTCATCCTGGAAGAAGTAGAAGCAATCGAGTTCAGATTCTTTTTGGACAATAAAATGGTTTTAAATCAATCATCTGCTTCTCAATTTGAAATTAGTTGGGGTCTTGGGGTTGGCTATATGAATTTTCGACATCCATTCTGCTAGGAAAATTTAGGACTATACATATCATCCTACTGTTCTAGTTGAGTACCTATAGTTCAACCAATATCGCAGAGCTCCCTAGCAATTAGGCCTCCTTTTGAGTTGATGTAAATGTGAAAATTACTCCCTTCATCCCAATTTATGCGACACTTTTTCCTTTTTAGTCAGTCCCACAAAGAATGACATCTTTCCATATTTAGTAACAATTTAACTTCAAACTTTCCATTATACCTTTAATGAAATGATTTAAGCCACATAAATTTCTACGAATTATTTTAGACCACAACTTTCAAAAGTCTTATTTTTTCTCTTAAACTCTGTAGCCCAGTCAAACACCTTCGAGTAAATTGGGACGGAGCTTTTGGCGAGCCTTAAAACAATTCCTGTCATTCTATCCGTGCAGCTCTTCAAGCTAAAATCAGTAAGGCATCAGCCCATCATCAAAAAATTTGTACCCAATAATTTTCTACCCTTCAACCTCAAGTAGGCACTAGGCACAAAACTGAACCAATGTTGTCACAATTCCATCATTCATCACCGTATTAACAGCTCATTAATTGACGCATACAAAATATGAGACTCAAAGACTCCTCTAGTGTCCAGACGTAACTTTTGAAGTCAAAAGGAAGAAGATTGCAAAACAAATAAAATACAGAGAGATTGCACACATAGAAATGATGTCACAATTTGTCAACTGTAAAAACTTTCTAGAAATGCATAGAAAACAATTCTCACGTTATTAGGTTAGGTTTTAATGATGGCAATGAATAGGTTATGCAGCTCGACTAATCTCTATGTCTACTTTGTGACCGGAACAATGAGAAGGAGTCCTCAATGAATAATACAGCAAGGAGTCAGTCGACTAAGGACTAGAAAGGAGAAAAGCCAAAAGAAATGTGAAAAGCACAAATCAAGATTGAGAAGGAAGCATTCTAGAAGAATCAGAAAAGATGAAGAGAATGGCCCAAGGCAAGATGGATCTGAAGAAGCTTGGCTAAATACATGATTGAACAAAAGGCCCGAAACTGATTGTATGAATACAAAGCGAACAAACGAATATGTTCTGAAGCCCAAAAGAGGAATAGCTTAGAAATCAGATTCTGGAGCCCAAAAGGAAGAAATCCCAGAAATCAACAATTAAGAGAAGTCTCTATATAGAAAAGGCCGACCGACATTTAAGAGATGAACCATTAATTTAAACTCCCTTGTATTACACAAAAGAAGCTCTTATTGAAGTCAAGCAAGGAGAGGTTAGTTACTCAGGAATAATCAACAACATTCAAAGACACAACAAAGGTTCAACGGTTACAACTCAAGCTCCCTATAAATTCGAAGCAAAATCTAAAGACAAAAACAACTCTAGAAATAAACAGTTAAGAGAAGTTTCTATTTCTAAAGGTCAGCTGACAATTAAGAGACGAGGCTATTTTCACATAGCATATTTTTCTCTCAACGAAAAATCAGCAACCTTTTCTTTAATAATCCCAGATACCAAAAGAAGTAAAGAACCATAGAATGGCTGCAAGACATCTTAAAAGGCCAGATGAGCAAGAAGTCTTTAAATACTCAAATCAGTACAACCTATTCTACTCTTCCAATTTAGGGAGAAATACTTGTCAACGTGTCTCAGATCTAAAGGAACCAACGTCCAGGCGCCTATAAGCTAAATAACATGCAGATGAAATACACTTTTCACACTCATCATTTCTAATTCTTGCACCAATCAGAAGTTTTAGTTTAGCTCTTTGCTCCAATAATATCTTAAACTAGCAACAAAGTGGTTCAAAATCACAGTTTCCAATGATATGTAAGAGTAATATTTGCAACTTATTCTAAATTCCATTTTTCTGCCAATCCTATGCCCGTTTTTTCTGATCCGTCTTCCTCCCTTATAAGATGTCTTGAAAATTTGACAAAACGCACCTAACCTAATCTTACTTAGCTAAAAACATTTTATTTTATCCTTGTTTAGAGCTTCAAATGTTTTATGTCATCAAAACATGAAGCTTTTAACTATGATAAACAAAAACAATACGCAGAACCAAGTACTTCTGTGAATTACAAAGTTCAGAACAAGAAGAAATGCCTCTAACTCTAGCCTCAACTGCGTAAAACGCGCACTCATAGAAGCAGAAAAATCACAATATCAAAGAACAACCAGATACACCACCGATTGAAAATTATTGGAGCAGAAAATCAAAAAAAAAAAAAAAAAAAAAAAAAAAAAAAAGATATTCTACTAAACGCTCACAGACCCTATCTCCTAAAGTACCCTTACTCTTCAAACCAAAAAATCAACCTCAGAACCAGGAAAAACTATACAAAATTAAACAATACCAAAAAACCCCATTTTAGAAAAATAGCAAAAACAGAGCTAAGAAACAAAACTTTAATAACTAAAAGATGGAACTTTTCAAGATAACATGAGAATTAACATGGGAAAATGTAAAATCTGAGCAAAACCCTTCCTCTTAAACCTCTGCAGTACTTTCTTCGTGCTTTTTGTTCATCAATAAACCTTACCCCAAAAAAAAAAAAAAATCTATCTCTTAAACTATCCTTAATTTTTCCAAACCAAAAATTCAACATCTGAACCACATAACTACACAAAATTCAACAATACCCATAAAACGCATAAGAAAAACTGCAAGTTCCAATATTAAAAGAATCAAACTTTACATGGAATCAATAAAAACTGCAACGTTTTTAAGAAACTAGAAGCTGAGCAAAACCTAAACGACCCTTTGCTCATCAAAATCAAAAAATCAACCTGAGAACCAACAAAAATAAGCAAAATTAAACAATACCACAAAACCCATTGTACAAAAATTGCAAATACCAAAGCTAAAGAATCAAACTTTACATCAATCAATAAAAATTATAACATTTAAAAGAAATTAGTAGCTGAAGAAAACCCTACATCTACAACCCTTTAGTCATCAAAACCAAAAATTCAACATCAGAAACATAAAAATAAGCAAAAATAAACAATACCCATTGTAGAAAAATTGCAAATACCAAAACTAAAGAAACAAACTTTACATAAATCAGGCAAAAAAATGTAAATTTTCAGGAGAACTTCAAGAGCTTAACATAAGCTAATATAAATCCTGAAAAACCAAAAATTCACCAACCAGTGTAGTAAAATTGCAAATACCAAAGCTAAATAAACAAACTTTAAAAAAAAAAATTGAAAATTCTAATTCCAAAACCCATAAAAAATAAAAAATATAAAGCCTAAAGAAACAACCTATATTACAAAACCAAAAAAATTCAACATTTTTAGAAACAAAAAATAAAATGCAAATATTAAACAATACCCACAAAACCCATTGTAGCAAATTTACAAATAACAAAACTAAAGAAGCAAACTTTACATAAATCCAACAAAAAAATTGGAACTTTATTAAAACTTCAAGAACTGAACATGGGCTAATATAAGCTTAAAAACTGAGTAAAACCCTATATCATCACAACCAAAAATTCAACCTAAGAACCACAAAAATACACAAAATTAAACAACAACCACAAAACCCATAGTAGAAAATTTACAAATACCAAAGCTAAAGAAACAAAATTTACATAAATTCAGCAAAAAATTGGAACTTTAGAGAACTTCAAGAACTTAACATAAGCTAATATAAATCCTGAAAACCAAAAATTCAACAACCATTGCAAATACCAAAGCTAAAGAAACAAACTCTACTAAAAAAAAATTGGAACTTTTCAGAGAAATTCAAGAACTTAACATGAGCTAATATAACCTTAAAAACTAAGTAAAACCCTATATCACCAAAACCAAAAATTCAACCTAAGAACCACAAAATTAAACATACCCACAAAACCCATTGTAGCAAATTTACAAATACCAAAGCTAAAGCAACAAACTTCACATAAACTCAGCAAAAAATTGGAACTTTATTAGAAGTTCAAGAACTGAACATAGCTAAGCAAAACTCACCAAAACCAAAAATTAAACCTAAGAACCACAAAAATAAACAAAATTAAACAACAACCACAAAACCCATAGTAGCAAATTTACAAATAACAAAGCTAAAGAAACAAACTTTACATAAATCCAACAAAAAGTTGGAACTTTCCAAGAACTGAACATAGCTAAGCAAAACTCACCAAAACCAAAAATTAAACCTAAGAACTGAATTAAACAACAACCACAAAATGAACTAAATATATAAAGAAACTTAAAAACTTAGCTTTCCAAAAAATTCAAGAAAAAGATTATATAAGCTTAAAAACTTTTAAAAAGATGTTCCAACCATTAGGAGCTGGAAGTTCAATTGACACAATTTCATTTTTCTCCACTGAATTTGCCATTTCCCAAAAATAAAAAAAATACAAAGCAAACCAACTAAACTGTAAAATGAGTACACAATTTCTTCTCCTATAAAATTGGAACTAAAAATTCTTTAAATATATCTTTTTTCCTTTTTTATTTTGGGGTACTTTTTTTTTTTTTTTTTTTTTTTTTTTTTAACTTTACCTTTTTGGTGGAGTTTTGGATATGCAAAATCTAGTTTAAAAGTACAAACCCCTAAACTTAGCTAAGATTGTTTAATGCTTACTGTTGCTGATAGATTCAAGGGCTCTGATCACTTGTCTTTGCACCTGACGGAGACACGTGTCAATTTTGGAACTACTTACTTTTTTATCTTTTCTTCATTGTTTGGATTATGTTTGATATTTTTTATTTTATTTTTATCTTCATTTTTCTTACCCTATTTGATTATTTTCATAAGGAAAACTCAAAATATGTCATGGAACTATCTGAAATGGCTCATTTATGCTACTGTTTAATAGTTTAGCTTATTTATGCCATTGTCATTATCAAAATGACTCATTCATGTATTTTTTTATTAACGTTGGTTTTACAATTGGTGGGTCGGGTTGGATTATTTATTAATTTGAGATTTAAAATGAGCTGGTTTAATTAAACGATATGGACCTCTAATTAGAGGTCACGTGTTATATCTGGTATTGTAAAAGTAGCGTTAATAAGAAATGACATGGATGAACTATTTTGATAACGATGATGACATAAACGAGCAAACTATTGACGAATGGCAGAAATAGATTATTTTTTATATTTTGACGGCATATTTGACTCTTTTTTCCCTTTCATAGCAGTGTAAAACTAGCAGTTGATTGGTTTTATTCACCTTTTTGGTTGCGGCCTATGATGCAGCGCATAAAATGGAGAACTTTCTATTTATAAGTATCTGAATTAAGACAAAGAAACAAAAAGGAAAAGAAAGTTGTTATGTTATTACTTCTAGAAATAGAAATAAGATTTGTTAGGCATGAAGTTTAAGAAATAATTTTTTTTTAAACTTGTGGTATAAAACAAGAAGATTTTTTAAACTTGTGGTATAAAATAAGTCAATAGATATTTGTATGGTTATAAATCATTTCATTAACGGTAAAAAGGAAAATTTTAAGTTAATTTTTTTTTTACAAATAGAAATGTATCGATTTTTTTTAGTAAATTAAAAATAAAAGTGTATAACATAAATTGAGACAGAGAGAGTAATATTTTATCAACTTATATTTTTGAATTCAACGAACAAGGTTTCTCTTAGCTAGAGATGAGTACTATACAAGCTCGTAAGTAATTTACAGATACAAAATGAATTTTCTTTACGAAGCTGAGCAAATATACTAGTACAATTTTTCAAGATTTCTTGATCAATTGCAATTGAGAAATATTTGATATTTGAACACTTAATCAAGTGTGATGAAATGTGAATCTAAATTTCAATTATTTCCAACTAATAAAAATGAGTTGAATATTAAGAATAATATTTAAGGATCATGTTTCATGAAATTGTTAAGTAGGAGTTTCATAAAGGGTGTATTCCCAATATTTCATTCTATTCTCTTTTAATCTCTCCGGATTAAAAAAAGTGTTCATTTAGTCTTTTTTTTTTTTTGATCAAAAAAGCTGTTCACTTATTAAATCAAGAAAGAATTAACATTATTTTTTCAAATTTGTTCCTATTAAGTGTTATATGATCATTTATGCCTATTTAATTAGAGACAATTTAGTCAAATTACCTATTTTTATCTAGGAAATAGTATTTTATTATGGGTGTGCAAATGACTAATAGCCTGTTTGGCCAAGTTTATTTTTTCCCCAAAAGTACTTATGTTTTCAATAAGTGCTTATTTGAAAAAAAATGAGTTGTTTGGCCAAGCAAGAGAAAATAAGTGAGTTTAATTTTGAAAAAAAAAAAAAAGCACTTTTTTTAAAAAGTAATTTTGAGAAAAATACTAATAGAAACACTTTTTAAAAGCTTGGCGAAATACTAATTGCTGTTCAAAAGTGCTTTTTAAATTAATTGACCAAACACAAACTATTTTTTGCCAAAAGTGCTTGAAAAGTACTTTAAAAAAATACTTTTAAAATAAGCTAATTTTAAAAGTTTGACCAAACAGGTTATAAGTAGACTTTTTTTTTTTTTTATCCGGAGGAGTAAGAATCTCCATAATTAATTGTTCAGAACTTTCAAAATAGCTACACAGTTATTTCTATTAAAAATCACTAAAATCAACTTTTATATAAAAAGCTTGCTTAATTTTTTGCGCGGAGTGCCCTTCTTTTGGGGTGGTCTTTAAATTTTGCCCTTCATATTTGTGGTCTTTAAATTATGCCCTGCTCTTTAATTTTTTGCCCTTCGATTTTGAGCTTTCGCGCGCGGGTTCGAGTTCGACCAAACAAAAATTAAAAAAAAAATCAAGACAAGGTTTGAGTCGCGTATTTTTTTGTTAAGGAATTACAAATTTTATCCTGTGCTTGAAAAGTATAATTCCTAAAAAAATACTTTTAACTTTGGTAATTATAAAGGGTTTTCAAGTTGGTCCAAAGTCACGGTTTAAAACATCAAGTTTGTCCATCTCAATGTCGTTCAAAGCAGATGAACCTTTCTATATGAATCAATCCCACCATTTTTTTTTTTTTAATCACGGTCACAATATGTTCTACCCTTGGAGAAGACCCGGAGGAGCCGATGGTATGAAAGATTATAACATTCAACAGAGATACGGAAAGATACATGGTGACTAACCAAGCAAAGACATTGTGTTCCTCACAAAGTTATGATCAAAGTTTTCATATTTTTAATGGGCAAACTTTTATGCAAAGTTATCTTGGACAGTTATAAGTTCTAACTTAAAAATCAAAAATATGGGTAAAATCAACTACGGGGGTTCGAACTACTATATTTCAAATGGGCAAAATTTAAAGACCACCCCGAAAGTTAATGAGTAGTTTCATGGGTAGCCTATACATTGGGCCGTTAAAATGTTAAGTTGGTTGCAACGAACTTACTCTGTGATTCTAGACATTTTTTCGCACAGATTGTTCTTCAAAGGTACTGGTCTTTAATTTTTGTCCCTCAAATTTGTAGTCTTTAACTTTTGTCCTTCGGCTAATACTCCGAAGCTCTAGGTTCAAATCCCGGCTCAGTAAAAAAAAAAAAATCACAAGGCAGAGATTTGTAGCAAAATTAGGCCTATTCGGACAAAAGTTAAGCCTTAAGGCAGAGATTCGCAAAATTCCAGCTAAAAAAAAAAAAAAAAAAAAAAATTGGCCTTAAGGCAAACCTCTACCTTAAGGTATACGTTTATGCCTGAAGGCAAAACTCTGCCTTAAGGTAGATTTGCCTTATGCGGTAGAGTTTGAAACTTTGCCTGAAGGTAGAGTTTTGCCTACAAAACTCTGTCTTGCAAATCCAAACTCTACCTTGCGATTTATTTTTTTAATTTTTGACTGAGCGGGGCTTTGAACGTGGAACCAAGGAAGTTTTAGCAAAGTGCAAAAATTAAAGACTACCAATTTGATGGGTAAGAATTAAAGACCACCCCTGAATAAGGGCAGTCATGCAAATTGCGCGATTCTAGATGACAAAGCCCATAGATTTTATATCAAGAAAAGAAAGTAAATTTTACAAATAGCTATTTTTCAGTCATTGTAGTTTTTGAGACCTCACTTTATGAATTTCGCTGGGTATTTTATTGTTGTTGTTGTTGTTAGTCATTGTGGTTGAAAAATAGCCATGTACAAAATATTGATTATTTTCAAATATAGTGCCTAAAATTGGCCTGTGGGCATTATTTCTACATGAAGAACTCGTTCATTAGACGCGAAGTCGCTAATTAGAAACCTATGACAATCTACCACTGTGTAGTGTGGTGGGATATATATGGGATCTCTCAATCTTTAATCAGAAGTTTCAAGTTTGAGATTTGGGAATGAACAAGCTCATAGTAGAGAACAATTTGCAATTACTCGAGATAGCCTTTTTTTTTTTTTTTAAGCTTCTAAGGTCTATTCCCTTGTTCACGATCCCTCTTACTAACTGGAATAAAAAAATTAGTAAATTTGTTCCGCCCAAAATCTGAATGGGCTAGGGTTAATTATGAACTCATAATCCGATAATCGAGTCAATTCTATGATTATGGGTTCATTCCATACCGGCTCAGGCTAGAATAGGGTTTCATCAATGGACTCCTGACGCAGACGAAGGAGCGCGGTTCCTCTCTATCTATCTTTGAGATGTTTGATTTTTCAAATCTCCATGAACATGCAACAGACATTTGCATCAGGTATCTGAATTAGGCGTGCTAATAAATTTTAGATACCGAATGAGTGGAAATTTTTTTTATGAGAATCAACTAAGACTAAGAATAAACTAGATGTCATCGCATTAGAAGGCCTACACTAACATAGTAACATGCATGTTGGTGCCTGTAGTAGCTGAATCGTGGTTATTAGCTGACCAAAAGGGTTCAAATATATTCCCTCTATTATTCCCATTTTTTCTGGAAATTCTACCCAATCGAAGTTTTATATACGGAATAATTAATGCAAGTAAAAATCTTTATTTTGTTGTGCACTGCGAAAGTATCCTCAGTTTGCAAAAGTTTGATCATTACTGCTCAATCGCATAGCTATCGGGAGCAAAACAAAGTGGCAGATTTACGAGCTAGTGAAATTAAACAAGGAGCTAAGGAATAACTTTTTGACCTTTTGGTAGTTCATCCTGTATTTGCTAACCGCATTGTTATATTAGATATGTTATGAATTACTTTTGTTAGAACAATATCAGCTTGTAAAAGTAATGTAGGCATGACTCTGACTCGCATGATCATTTGATCCGTCGTAGCAATGGTTTTTCTTATGATGCTATTTAGCTATTAAAATGATTATCATTCATTACAAAAAAATTGATCAACTTTGAAGCTCATATTGTAATCATAAATTTGTAAAAATTTATGTTTATGATAAATGTACGGAACCTATCGAAATTTGGCTCATCAATAACGTTTTCGACGAATTATTCATCAAAAAGTAGTTATTTTCTAATATACTACACACACTATATATGTTATGTTGTTAAGCAAACAAGCTTTTGTAGACTTTCTTACCATTTGTGGATTGGTTATCTAGTCGGTCAAAGCTTAAATAATATGATCGATCTTATTATTAAGACTATCAAATATCTTCCTTAAGAGGAGAACAAAAATCATAAAAGACGAATTATGTTGGACCAAAACAGTATTATCTAAATGATAAGAAAATTAAAGGCATAATTTCTCTAATTTAATTATGCAAAATCAAGTCAATAATTGGAGGGGGTGGAGGTTGGGGGGTTTGTATACATGTGTGAAGGAAGTTATAAAGCTATACACAAGTTTGCCCAAATGGGCACATTAATGGTGAAAGAGATATAGCAAAGGGATACATGCATGAAAATGTGTGATATGTCATATGTCTATACTTGAAGGGCTATTTATTATGTTTAAGACATTGAAAACGACTCTACTCTAACAAGGTACATCCACCACATTCACAAGTTTGGCTTTTCCGACAAATATAGCTATCTTTATACATTTGGCCTCTTCTTCTATTTTTAGTTTAATTTAAGCATCAAATCTTTTTCATCCCGATTAATTCAAATTCGTATAGGGTACATGGGTCTATACTAAAAGGGTAAAACATTCTTTATCGGAATGCTTCCATTTTTAGTACTCAATTCCAAAATCTCAAATTAAGGATCAAATTTAATCTTATTGAACAAAAATGGATCAGAATTCAACTTGTCTCTACTCCATGCATGTGTGTCAAAAACGAATTGGGTCATTAGCAAGCGTGTTGAAAATGAGTTTGACCTATATTATACGCTCCGTGTATTTTCATTTATGTGTATTACTTTCTTTTTTTATCTGTTAGTTAAAAAATATTGTTTTTCCTAGTTAGCTGACATGTTTAAGACCACAAGATTTAGACGTTATTTTTTGAAATATTATACATATCTTTAAGTCAAGACTACAAATTTCATTTTCTTATTATTTTCTTAAATGAGAAAATGATATATCTTATCTTCTTACAATTTGAATAGAAGAAAATGAATTTTTTAGATCTCTTATGTGTTTTTTTCAAATCTCTTGTGTGAAAAAAATGAAAATATCTTGTAAAAGGATCATAAAACTAAAAAAAATGTGGTGGATTAAAAAATCATTTCTCCCTTCTTAAATTCGATGATCAATCAAACTAAAACACATAAAATGAAACAAAAGAATACATGCTAGGAAAATGAGTAGTTAAAACATTTACAAGTATGCTTCAACAACATCACAGATCCTTTACAATGCCTACATATATATATATTTTTTACCTTTGTGTGTGTGTGGCCATTAAATATGAGACTTGTTATGATTAAAAAGGTTCACCAAAAAGGGAAAAAAAGGGAAGAAAGATGCTCTAGGAATAAAGCACTATCAAAATCTATATATTACTGGAGTGCTCTATGGCAGAGGCAAAAGTAGCACACTGTTATATGTCGTACATGTTACATGAATATGGATTTAAGTTAATATGGAGTCGTAAGCCAGATACTAATATTTACATGCTATAAAAAATTATTTACCATTTATTTTAATTATTAAATCATCCGTCGATGATTATTGAATTGATATTTGAAGCACTGAAATGTCACAGATTTTTGACACTTAAAAATTTACTACAACGGCAGGTTGGTAATTCTCCCTTTCAAGCTTAACATGGTAATTTAGAAAATACTACAATAACTTATTATAATAGATTAAGTTTTGACCTGAGGTCGGTTTTTTTATTTTTTATTTTATTTTAAGAAAAACTGGCATTCTGAGCCGAGGGTGTATCGGAAACAATCTCTCTACCTCCCAATATAGGGTCCGGGTAAGGTCCACGCTTATTCTACCCTCCCTAGATCCCACTTGTGGGATTACGACACTAGGTATGTTGTTATTATTTTAAGAAAGGCTGGCGCTAAGAAACCCGACCATAGGAATTGGCTTTCACTTTTCTGATTTTTGACGCTAAAAAAAGCTAATCTCCGGAGGTTGGTTTAATTCTTTAAAAAAAAAAAAAAATCTTTTTGCGAAGGTCGGTTTTCCCGACTTTCTCTGAAGTTCAGTATTCTGAAGTTGGTTTTTAGCAGTTTTTTAGTAGCTAGTGAGTGTTTATGACTTAAATTTATACTTATCTAGATTCTAGAGTTATATGCAATTACATATTTACATTTGATATATATGACTTAATTGTGTAAGTACATAATGGATGAAATCCATGAATACACACGTTTATAAAAAGAATAAATGCATACGAGAAGAAGAAATAATTTATTACTATAAAAATGTGACAAATACAAATCACTGTGAAATTTCGCCCCCCTCGTCCGCTGTGGTGTTGCAGAGAAATTGATAAGGAAAGGGCATAGCCTCACCATTATCTTCTTCATCAACACATTCATCTTTAATTGCAACAAACAAACAAACATGGCTCAACACCCCTACCCCCTAGCCCTCACCCCACCATAATAAATAAATATAGAAGAATTCTTTTCAAATTTTTGTAAGTGCCAACGATTGTGCAAAAATTAAACGATTGGTTGAAGTTATATACATCGTCAGTATAAAGAATTTTATATACTACAATCAAATCTCCCTATAATAACATTGTTGGTTCCAAGATCTTTTGATTGTTATAGCAACCGATTGTTATACACATAACAACATTTGACATATAAATTAATATTTGGGTATTATAAGCAAAAAAAATGTCAAATCATAAGCTTAATCGCACTTTATATTAAGAAGAGAAATCTTTTAACGATGGAAATGCTTTCATATCATATTCTTTGTCAATAAATAGTGTATTAAAACCGGAAACAACCTCTCTACCTCCCAAGGTAAAGGTAAGGTCTGCGTATATTCTATCCTCCCCAGACCCACTTTGTGGGATTTCACTAGGTATATTGTCAGTGGCGGAGCTAGGATTTTCAATAAGAGGGGTCAAAAATATGAAGAAGTAAACATACGAAGAAGCCAAGGGGGACGTTCAACATGTACCATATATATATAAAAAATAATTTTAACCTTCAATATACACTGTAATTTTTTTCCGAGGGGGAACCCCCTTGGTTACACTTGGCTCCGCTCCTGTATATTGTTGTTGTTGTTGTTGTATTATAAATAGAGTATTACAGTATCAAAATATTTGGTCAAAATCTCTAGACCTATTATATTGATAATCGCATATATTCTATTTCCATAAAGATGATTAATATTTGATTACCAAAAAAGAAGATAGATGTTATGGAGTAGTAATTTTACAATGAGCGTACTGTTATAAAGATGGTTTGCTATAGATAAAAAGTTATTATAGAGAGGTAAATTATAACATAAAGAATTGGTTCCGAGAAAAGCTTAATTAGTTGTCATAGCGAAGTGTTGTTACAGAGAGGTATGATTGTATTAGGTCATCCAAATAATATCTGAAGGAACATGTAAATATGTATTGAATAGATAGCGTAGAATCATAAAGGACGAACTTACATGAATCTGCAGCTCGATACGCAGCAAAAGCGAAAAACCAGAACAGATTGCAGCTGAAATCGTTGCTCGGTGGCAGTTATATAACGTCACACAGAAGCACTCACTTATATCACAGACTAAACCCCAGTAAAGAGAAAGTGTAGAAAGAAATTTTGTCTCAAGTGTCTTAATAATTTTGTCTCAAGTGTCTTAATAATTTTGTCTCAAGTGTCTTAATTTAATTAAGTTGTATGTTGTATGCATACTATATAGGAGAAACTAATTATATAAGCACCATCAACAACAACAATAACATACTTAGTGAAATTTCGTAAGTGGAGTCTGAAAAGGGTAATGTATACTCAAATCTTACCCCTATCTTATGCATATAGACAGGTTGTTTCTAATAAATCCTCGTCTTAGGAAAACTAATTATAAAGTGTTTGTAGTAATTACTAGAATTACTATATTTTCAAGGGTGGACTTTTAGATTACCCCTCACGCTGAGCTCTTATATATAACAACATTTTTAAATAAACTCCTTAGAATATGAAATATGTTAAAATTATTAGTCTCAACTTTAACTCACTAAAAATATATTTTTCTTCTTGTTTGACTTACTCTATTGTGTACTACTAGCATAATACAGCCAAAACATTCTCTTACTCATCTTCCAACAAAACCCTAACCCTTGTTTGGACATTATCTGACATGTCTGAAGAGAGCCCACATTAATTTCTCAAACCGGTTTTCTATGAACCGGATATTATCTGAGATTATGAATTAGTCCTCTATATATATAGGAGTAACAGCTAGCAGTATTCTTGCAGTCACTTTTTGCTCTTCCCGATTCACCACTTATTGCCGTGGGCACTACTGAATACTGATATGAGCTAGCCTAATTATTTTTTGTATGGACAAGAAAATTACAAAAAATAACACTCTCTTTTTCATGATGAATCGTCATAATAAAGAATAGGTTGGGATTGGAAAGCTTAAACTATATGACATGGATAGTAATAATTTATATAACCGATCCAATTTATTTGAAGTTAAGAAGTTGTTGCGGTTGTCAATAAAAGCAAATTCATTCTTATTTTCATATATATTTAATATGGAATATATAATTAAGTGAATAAAAGTGTGCTATCTTTAATAGGCAAACTTTTAGATGAGATGATCATATACTTTAACGTAATATCGGAAGCGAGATAAAGATCCAAAGTTTTTAATGAGATGATCACACACTTTAACAATATTCATCTTTCCAAGCCTGTACTTATAACAAGTGTTGAAGACATTAATTAAATAAAAGTGTGCTCTTTCTAACAGCCTATAAGCTTTTAGATGAGATGATTTTATGCACTTCAACGTGGTATTAGTTCTAGTAAGAAGGTCCTCGGTTCGAGTCTCACCACACCATCTATTATCTAAAGGAATATCCACGTGTTTGGCTCGTGAAAAAAAAAAAATTAAGCCCACACATTAGGGCGTATAATTAAATAATTAAAAATGTTGCCCTTTTTAATTACTTAAATTTTTCAATAAAATAATCACACACTTCAACATTATTCATCGTCTCTATCCTACTCTCATATATATATATAGAAAAATCACTTTGGTTTTGGTACCTTTAATTTAATTAATTCCTTGTATCTAAACCCTTCTCTTCTTTAATTTTTTTTTTTTTTTAAAAAAAAAGAAAAAAAAAAAGAAGAAGAAGAAGAAAAAGAAGAACAACAAGAAGAAGGAACCTATAGGAAGGGAGCATGTGTTTTTATATACACTCATTTTAATTATTTTTGTGCACATAGCGCCTTTCGAAAACAATAGATTAGAGAGAGAATAAAGGCATTTTTTCTTATAAGAGAGACTTTCCTCTCTTATATGTTTTGAGCTCTATATATTTGCTTCTTTCTTCTTCCTCTTTTATTACACTTTCAATTCCTCCATATAAACATGTCAAGCTGCATTGATACCACTAATCCTGAGCAACTTTGCTATATCCCTTGCAACTTTTGCAATATTGTTCTTGCGGTATATATCCTATCTTTCTAGTGTTTTATATATATATATATATATATATATATATATATATATGTGCATGTCCTCTTCTATATCATTTTTGTGTTTGTGTGTGAGTGTGAAGTTGCTTTTTTTCTACAAGCTGAATAAAGCTGATATGTGATTCAGAGATTGGTTTATTTTGGTGGTATTATAAAGAAAACTCTTTAATTTCTCAATGGCTTTTTTTTGGCTTTGCTAAGTCAAGTCTCCATCCATATTTTTTTTTTTTTTCCATTCTTCATCTTTTGCAGTCAAAGAAAGTGATAAGCTTTCTGATGATTTATCTAACAAGCATTTTTAGAACTGTCTTTTCCACTCTTTAATTGGATTTAATTGTATTATATTTGTGTGTAGCTTTCTCTCTTTACTGAAAAAAATGCACTAACAGGCATGAGCTTGCAAATTAAAGTAATTTTGATCAGCATGCTATCAAAAAACAAAGGCTTTTCTTTGCTCATGGGTTCATTCATATGATTAAATTCTCAATTGTTGACCATCTTCTTGGAAGTCCAACCCCTTGAAGGAATCCAAATTTTTTTGCTTTATGGTTTCTTCAGAATTTCACTAAGCTTTGAAATATGGTAGACATAGATGTTTTGACTATTTTTTTTTTTCAAAAAAATGTTTGTTCATGTCTTAGATCTAGTAGCTTATGTTTTTTTCCCCATCGTCCTTACTATACTAGCTAGTTTATATATAGTCGAATTCAAAGAACATGAACTTCTAGCATTCCTCTTCTTGGTGCAATTGTGGGAAAAAGATGATCTCAAGATTTACACCTTCCCCCTTACACCTTGCTTGGCTTCTTCCTAATCCCTCGAGGCGGATGTACATAGTTGTGTGATTTCAACTGAACCAATGAAACTTGTTATGCTTTTTCTTATCCGCACTATCTAGTTTACAGTCGAATCTGAAGAACATGAACTTCTAGCATTCTATTTATTTGAGCAATTGTGGAAAAAGATGATCTTCTAGCACTTCTATTATTTCAGCAATTGTGAAAAAATATGACCTCAAGATTTAGATCTCCCCTTTCCATCCCCGTTGAGGGTTCCGCGAGTTCAATTGAACTCATTGTTTTCTGCAAAAATTATCTAGATACAAATCAAAAAATTAATTAAGATACATATAAATATAATAATATTACATTCATTTTTCATGCACTGATTAAATATTGGATCTGCATATGTTAAGCTCAACCCTCACTCGTGATTAGATCTTCAAGATTAAGTCTGAAATTGCTGAGCTATATATATAATCATAATACTTGGTATCCAATATTCGTATTGGGATCTGACTAAATTTGTATTCGACTACATATATAGTACATACCCAGAGCTCGAACCTGAAACCTCTGATTAAACACTACCAAAAAATAAAAATTAAAGGATAATTTGTGGAGGTTGAAAGTTCGGAGCAACTTTCAACCTCCACAAACTATCCATTTTTTTATAGTAAAAAATGAAGAAAAATTTATCACTCCACCACAACTCGTATCGATTAATTGTTATGTTTTCATTATTAATGGGGTGCTTTGATAATTGCAGGTGAGTGTTCCATGCAGCAACTTGTTTGATACAGTGACAGTTCGATGTGGACACTGCACAAATATGTGGACTGTTAATATGGCTGCTGCATTTCAGTCCTCTTCTTATCAAAGTCATCATCACCTTCATCAGGTCAAAACCAAAAACAAACATTTTATTTTTTGCAGCTCAAATTGTGGGCGTTCTGTTTTACTAGTATTAATTTATAGCTAGGGTTTCTAGCTAGGTTTTGCTTCTTTCAAGGAAATAAATATAAGATATTAATACTCTGATCTGATTGAATTATCAAACCAAATTTTTTGGTCAAATCTCTTGAGAATCTAACAGCCGCCATAACCAAAACCTATATGTGTTTGTACTCTTTTCTTAACCTTTTTTCTTACCTATATTACTCCCTCCGTTCACTTTTACTTATTCTCTATTCCCTTTATATATTTTTATTTTTACTTATCAATTTTCACATATCAAGATAAGATAAAAAAGTTTTTATTTCACCCTTAGCATTTATTACTCATTTCAAATCATTTTTCCAATTCCAATACAACTATACATCATTTAATAGGGGTGTTGTAGTAAAACACCTATCTTAATCATTATTTCTTAAATAGTGTGAAAAATCAAAACGTGATAAGTAAAAGTGAACGGAGGGAGTATAATTTAAAGCTTATGAGTTCTGAATTATTACTGAAGTTAAGGTTTTTTTTTATTATCGGGTTATTAATTAAATATGTGTATATATATACATATATAAAATGATTTTCGGATAAAAATATAAATTTTAAGTAAAAATTATTGATTTCGCTACCTAATACTTTATCTCCACCCCTACTTGAGGGGTGCTTTTTAATTGATTTGATTGTTATGGAGCATTTTTGAGGTTTTATATATGATAATAATTTCTTTTCCATTAGTTTTTTTTGTACTCTATTTTGGAAACGCTGCCCAAAAGGTCAAAAAACTAGCATGTTTGGTTCCTTAGATGCTCTCTTATAAGTCTTTAATTTTACTCCGTACTAAATTATTCAGTCACTTTAATGTTGTTATGTTACCTCTGATCTTTCTTATGAAACATCATTTCTATCTTTTTTGTAAAAGATACTTTCTTTAGTTCTATGGATGTCTCTTTTGTTCAGGAAGGTATTTAACTGGATACAAAATTTAATAAAGGATTAAAAAAAAAAAAGTCTACTAATAAGTCATAGAGATTTCTGTGAAGGTAAAATATTTGATTAAAAATATAAATAAAAAGTTCAGATCATGCAAAATAAGATAGCGGAACCTCTATGAGAGGAATACCTAGGTGTTTTTGCCATCATCTTTCTTTCTCCCCTTCTGTATAGGAATCATCTTTGCACAATTCAGCTTTGGTTTTGTTTATTAATAGACGGAAGTGCAGTTTCAGCTATAAAAAGAAGGATAGAGGAACCTCTTGCATATATATATATATATATATATATATATATATATATATATATGGTTTTGGCTGATTATCATAATTTTATTTTCAGGTAGCAAACTACACTAATTCTCCTCATGAATACAAGATAGATTTTGCTTCATCATCCAAATGCAACACTAGGATGGCAGCCCGACCATCTATCACAAACAATTCTCCTCGTGAGGAGAGGATTGTAAATCGACGTAAGTTAGTTTACTTTTCTTTACCTTTTCCCATTTTATTTACTAGAACTTTAAAGTATTTTAGCTAGTAATAATTGAGCTTAAGTTATATACACCAAAAGTGTAGAAAACTTTAGACGATTAGTATAACTTAGCGTATGATAGCATCAAAAGAAGTTAGTGGCCTGGATGAGTGGATGGTCACTCAACTTATGGTAATTGTCCGTCATAGTAACTCAATTTTGTTTTTCTTTCAAAAGTTATTCAACTTTGCCTAGTTAGCTTCTATTGTCAATTTAGCCGGAAATATAATTTTCGATACCTATTTAACGTGGAGCTGTAAATGTTTAGGAAAAATATTTTTAAGAAGAAATAAATATTTAAAATTATTTAGAACCCCCAACACACCCTAAACATGACCCAACACACCCTAAGTGAGTTGTGTCAAGAATTAGGTCGGGTTTAGGGTGGGTTCGATCCTAAATAAATTTAAATACTTATTTTAATTTTTTAAATACTTTTTCCTGAGATTCTACAGATGCCATATGATTAAATAGGTATCGGAAATTGTATTTTCAACTAAAATGATCATGGAAGCTAACTGGGAAAAGTTGAATGTCTTTTGGAAGATAAAATAGAGTTAAATGACTATGGTACCAATTACCATAAGTTGGTATCTAAAGCTTATCAAAGATACTCACTTGTAATTACTTCGTAAGTGATTTAATTTACAGCATTGAACTTGAACTCAGTTGAATTTATTTATTTTCTAAGAGTACTTTTTATGTATTTTTCAGCCCCCGAGAAGAGGCAGCGAGTACCTTCAGCATATAACCAGTTCATAAAGTAAGTCAGCTCATGTGTTTTTAATTAGTTCCAAATATCTTTTATATACATATATAAATATATGCAGAGAGGAGATTCAGAGGATCAAGGCTAATAATCCAGATATTACTCATAGGGAAGCATTTAGTACTGCTGCTAAAAATGTAAGTGGCACATCCTTATTAGATACTTTACATTCTATTAGATTTTAGTTTCCTCTCCTTTTTTTTTTTTTTTTTTTTTTTTTTTGGGCTGCCTTTTGTGATTACAAACTTACTAACTAATTAGCTATGTTTGGTTTAGTGGGCACATTTCCCTCACATTCACTTTGGGCTCACGCTGGAGGCTAACAATCAAGCCAAACTTGGTGCTGCTCATGAGGTAACTAAGAAGTCTTTGATGAGAAATACATGGCCTTTTAGAAAAATAATTCACATAATTAATGTTAATAATTGACTTTCTTAAAGGGTGTGACAAATCCTTAAAAATTACTTAAAAAGAACCGGAGGGAGTAGTAATCTTAGGGATCCCATTTCTCTCCAACAATCTAAAATGCTACCACATGTGTTGGATCCTCCAAAAAACATAGCTTTGGAGAATTTGACGCATAACCGACAATATGTTGAAAGAGTTCGAGCAAAGTAGACGTCCAACACTCTAAAGATAGAATTATGAAACTTCAATTTTTTTTATATAAGACATTCCCATGTCTGGGGTGTGATATATCAAAAGACAATTACAAGAGGTAGGCTTGGCCTTACCTCTGAATACAACATCAGAATAAAACTTTTATCTTTCACAAAAAGATCGAAGGGGAAGCTAACATAGACATTCCAACCCTCGCAAAAAAGGATTACTATAAAGCTAACTCAAAAAAAAGTTTGTTTTGTCATATTTGAGCCTTATAGAAGGCATTTGGCTTTTAAAGCTAACTCAAAAAAAAGTTTGTTTTGTCATATTTGAACCTTATAGAAGGCATTTGGCTTTTGTCCGGTTGGAATGGACCCTTAGCCCCCACAGAAATTTACTGATAGGAGACATAGAAGGACTTATTCTGACTGTTCATGGCTAGTTTAGTAAGATGGTCTGCAACCTTATTGGCTTCTCTAAAATAGTGTTCTACCTTGACTCCTTGACATTAATAAGTTACTTCAGATGTTGAACCTCGTCAATGATCCAGTTTAGCTTATATGGTTGTAGCATTTATTGTCATTGAAACTTCAAATATCAAAAGAGGCATAATAGAATTAACATAGAATATGAAGAAACCTTTGTGATTATAGATGTAACGGAAGAAAACTTCCAAAGGTGTGGGGAAAGGATTTACATAAATATGCATGGCTGATTTAAAAATGAGTTTGCCTTCGATGCACTAATGGCGTAAATCCATTTTTGTACTATTATCAAGTTAAGAGCACTTACAATCTTGATTGATATATAAAATAATTTATAATTGACATGTGACCATGCGCACATTCACATTAATGGATATATCTGCCGACGATAAAATTCATTCCCTCCGATTTAATTTATGTGTTTCAGTTTGATTGAACAGATAACTTAAAGTAAAAAAGACTTTTGACTCTTGTGGTTTTAAACTAAAGATGTATATAATGTACTAAAAAGCTTTTGAATCTTATGGTTTTAAACTAATGATATATATAATATAACAAAAAACTTTTGAATCTTGTGGTCAAACATGACATGTGAGATGTTTGGAATTAAAAACTTACTAATATAGAAAGTGACATTCTATTTTAAACAGACTAAAAAATAATTAAGTAAGACACATAAACTGGGAAGAAACAAATAAAGTAATATTCTATATATATTTCCTTTTATTAACTTGCAGTAACTTTGTCAAGGGGATTAATTTGCTTTCATTCCAATTATCTGCAGAACACAGAAAAGCATATAATGCATCGAGCTGCATTGCCAAAAATAAAGACCTTCACCTTCTGAGAGTAATTTCTACAAGTTATGTATGTTGAATTATTGAAGGCAAGTGAAAAGCTCAGTGTGTTCGATTCAGTGTAAGCATCAAATATGAGACCCTTAGTTTATAATTTATTTGTTCTATTTGTTACTTATAGATATTCTGCAATTTGGAAACCAAGTTCCCCTAATTAATGTCTACCTCAATCAGTTGTCTTTACCTAATGAGAAATTTCAAAGTCTTTAAACTACTGTTTTCTTGATTGCTCTTTAATATGAAGGAGCTAATTGATCTCCAGTTTCATATGGCAAAAACCAAGATTGTTAGAGTCTATCAGCTCCCTCAGGTTCATGATTTTTCTTATCTTTTGCTTATAAGCTGGTCAAACTAGCTTATTAGCACTTTTTAAAGAGGAAACGCTATCTATTAAAAACTCAGTTACGTCTAACATGTAAGTTAATTCACATTTGCGCTACATAAGTCCCACTAGAAAAAGAAAAAAAAACACTCTATTAAAAAGTTGTTTGTTTCTTCAACTAAAATTCGAAACTTCGACAAAGAACACAAATGCCCACTGCAGGCAAAATAATCACCGGAAGATGTCCCCTTACTTTCATCCCTCCAAAACTATGATACCATATGGTATCGTCATATCTCTTATATACCATGATGATATCACAAAAGACTTCTTTCATTTCTTCAAAAATAATCATCAGCCTATGAAACTCATATGGTATATATATATTGATAGGGTATTATAAAGGATCATGTTTATTTATTCAAAAAACACATTTTCGTAAAAAAAAAACCTCAATCATACCATCATATTATATACATATACTGAGGTTGTATCATAGAGGACTATTTCGGTCCTTCAATGAGATAGTCCTCAGTCCTCTATGATACCATCATGGTATATAAATATATATACTGAGACGGTATACTGGAGAAAGAGTTTTGTGCGAGGGGTGCGAGGGTAAATATTTTCGGCTGCACTGGATAGAAGCGAAATTAATATATGAAGGGGCGTGACCGGGTAAATATTTTGCCTTTTATGGATATTTTGTGTTGTTTTCCCAATAATTTACGTATCCCCTTTGCTTGCATTCCTTCGTAGTGCATATTTGGAAAAGTGCCTGATTCTTTTCTGTTGGTGTATTTATTGAGGGAATCATATTCTCTAAGATGAGTTGAGGGTTGGGACTTGGAGTTCCAATTTCTTTTTATGTGAAAGAATAAAATTATTAGCCAGCAAGAAACACTTTTTCCAACATGATACTAGTCCAGAGAATAAACCATGCTAGAGTCTATCACATTTTTTTTGGCAAGAAAACATTAGATATAATTAAGCTAAACAGTCCATCAACTTACTATAAAAGTTACAGACCTCGAACAATAACCATGCAGACGATCAACTAAATATAAGTACCCTTATATTTATTTGATGGATCACATGAGTCTTACATACTCGAAGTAATTGAAATACAATCGAGTTTCAAAACTCAAATTAGCTTTATATCCCCGTCTGATTAACATTTCCTCCACTGGAAAATATAAATATAATAAATATGAAACTATCTGAATTATATAATTTTACACTATTATCGTATATGATTAAATTCTTCTTAGCCCCATCTCCATAATAAAGTGGGGGGATTAAAAAAAACAAAGTTTTTTGTACTTACTTTGGTTTCAAAGTACTTTACTCAAAAGTATTTTTTGTATTTGTCAAACATTAAAACAACTCAAAAACTTTTGAAACTTACTCAAATAAAAGTTTATTTGACCTTTTAAAGAAGAAATTATGGTTTGGATTATTTTTGGGCCAAATAAAAAGGGGTCATTTGCACAACTATCCTTCAAAGGCACTGGTCTTTAATTTTTGGCCCTCAAATTGGTGGTCTTTAACTTTTGGCCCTCAAATTAGTGGTCTTTAACTTTTGACCTTCGGTTAATACCATGAGGTTTGGGATTCGAACCGAGGCTCAGTAAAAAGAAAAAAGAAAATCGCAAGGCAGAAATTTGTGGCAAAATTAGGACTATTCGGGCCAGAGTTAGGCCTCAGGCAGAATTTTGAATGCAAACTCTACCTGCCGAAATTCCTTTCTTTTTTTTTTTTTTTTAACTGAGTTGGGATTCGAATCCAGGACCTCGGGTTATTAGACGAAGGATAAAATTAAATACTACCAATTTGAAGGCCAAAAATTAAAGACCAGTGCTTTTGAAGGTCAATCCGCACAAAAAAATGAATAAAAAGGCCCAATAAGAGAAATTAGAAAGGTTCATAGTTAGTGTCAAGTCAGAAGCATCTTATCTTTTCTTAAAATAAAAATCAAATTTATCAATGAATTCGAGCGGACAAGTTCGTTAACAAAAGTTCACTAATAATATGCATTTCAAAAGTAAATGGACATATTATTTTTTGGTACGATTTATTTATTGTGACTAGAGATAGTGAATAGAATATATTACACCAAATTAGAAGTTTAGCAAACTATGAAGTCTGTACATGTGATTTATAAAATTGTGTTGAAATCTGAATCTGCTAGCTAGTAATTAACAGATTCCTCAGAACCCAACCATGCTCATTTACTTCGTTCAAATTTCAAAGGCTATTATTTTAACCAATGGTACTTTAATTAGTAATTTGTAATATGATAAGATTCCATACGTAATTGATAATATAGAGTAGTTTATAATGCGCAAGCTATCCCACAAATAGAAATTCATTCATTCATTTGTTTATTCTATTCCTTGCTTCCTTTCTTGTCTTATTTTTTGAAGAAAAAAAAAAATCGGCCTCTTGAGTATAAATATTGACTAGATAACACCGCAAAACAATTTTACTTGAAATTTTTGCAGGGTATGTTAGTAGTGAAATCAGAAATTTTATTAAATATGTCCAAGGGTATTCAAGTAATAATATATTTATTAAAAAAAAGTAATACTTGATTCAGAGGCAGATTCACGATTTGAAGTTTGTGGGTTCCTATAGAAATCTTAAATTAATGGAGTATTACAATATATAATAACTAGTTTCACAAATCACAATCAAATAGCTACAAAATATTTAGTAAGTTTCTCAATATATATGTATATATGGTTTGAACAAAAACTATTAAATTCATGTGAGACCGTAACCAAATCTCAAAATTCGTCCCTGATTTGATCTATATACACGATATAATTCTCAAGAATTTGTTGTTCTTCAAGGACACTTAATTTGAATGGTAAAGAGACACTCAATCCTATTATTATAAAAGTCATAGTTTTATTTCAAATAAAAGAACGTTGAGCATGTTTAATACGTCTTTCCACCTATACAAATCTAGTGTAAATAACTTATTATTTTTCTTTGATTCTTTGGTTAATTCGTGTAACTATAGGGATGGAAGTTCATTAAACGATAAAATAGTGTGGTTTTTACGTCCATATCATAGAAAATTCCTTTTTTTTTTTTTCCAAAGGTTTGAGTTGTGTTGTGTATGAGAAATTAACCTTATATGCAAAGTGTAAATTCTGGAGAAGGTCAATTAAGTGTGTGTGTATATATATGTATGTATGTGTGTGTATATATATATATATATATATATACATATAATTGAAATTCAATATTTAATGTATATACATAAAAAATAACCTTAGATACGCAATGTAATTTTATAGAGAAGAGGGTTCAGATTCGACCCGGCCTAGCTAGCTCCACCTATGCCTAGGGTCCTTTTGGTTCACATACTCTTTATATGTGAATTATAATATAGGAAAAGATCATTATGAAGTGATTAATAATTGGAAAATTATTTTGTGGTGTATGAGAAAAATGTGATGCATGAATTACTTACTTTAAAGGGGTATTATCTTTAAATATTTGATCCATGTATTGCTCGTATGTGTATTCTTATTTCCTATTCACTACAAATAAAATTGCTTTTAGTGTCAGACTTTGCAACAGAGGATTTTAGCTATGGAGATATTAGTGGTGGAATAACCCTGATATTAGACGATTAGCAACGAAATTAGGTAGTTTAGCAACATAAATGTCTCGTAGCTAATTCCAACTATTTTTTAGTAATTTTATTCCTATAAAATAAAATATAAATTCCCTCATAATTTAGTATATTCTTATATAATACAGACAATCAAATGCTCCATTAGTTAAACATCATCGTTTCGTTTTATATGGCCAATTAAACACTATATTATGCGACTTTTTATGTTGCAATTAATTATTGCAATGCCATCCACCAACTAACCGCAAATTCAAAAGGTTAATTATTCTCTCCGCCCAATTTATGTGACACCTTTCAGATTTCGAGAGTCAACCAAATTTTTATTTTTATCGAGATTTTTTTATATGATTTTTAAATAAACAAGAATTATTGTGATATTTTTTATGTAGTTTTCAAATATATAAATTTTATTTCAAAACACTTAAAGCTTCTATGTAATCAATCTACAGTTAAAATTAAGAAATTGAATTTTAAAATTTTAATTGTGCTACATAAATTGAGACAGAGGAATACTCATTTTACATTGCTTAACTCAAACGATTGACTCTAAGGATAAACACGTTTTCTTATCATTATTTTAAGCGAAAATGACATACTCAAATATTTGTCAAAATCCAATTGAAAAGATTGGTGGTTGGATCTTCTTCTTACAACCAATGTTTTGTCTTAATCAAGTTCCTTTCCTTTTCAGTGTTGACATCTATTTTATTTTGCAATAAAATATTCTAACCTGACAACAAAAGCTTATATTAAAAATGTTGAGTTTGAGTGCAACACACACCACAAATTAGAAAGAGTATTATTATCTATATATTACCGAAAACATAAATAGTCCTTTCACTATCAGTTCATTAAAAAAATATTTACTATTTCTTCGAAGAAAATGGAATTTGTATCTTAAAACGAAGTTGGTTATTCTATCGACTATATACAACAGGTAAAAGATGACTTGAAAAATGTAAATTTTCTTTATGCTATAGGACTACCGGAATATATAAGGGCTGATTTATACAAATGCCCCTTTCTTGGGCCTCCATTTAAACTTTGGATTTAAAAAGTTACACAAATAAGTCTGTTATGGAATTATACTTTCAGATCACGTTAGATTGGGGTCTAATATTTGCTAATATATTTCTTAACCTTATATTGAACACATTAGATTCTCATCTAATGTTTCAATAACTTACAAATTTTAGACCGTGATCTAACATTTTTTTATAAAAAATTCAGTTAATCGTTCAAAGAGGATTTTTGTAGCCCCTGATCTAAAAGGTTCATAAATTGCAACAAACTAAAATAAGAAAGTTATTTACTAAACAACTATCCAAAAGAAACAACTATTGAAAATGTCTCGTATTTTAGTTAAACTAATTACATAACTTATTGTAACACTTTCAATTCTTATTATATCACTTTCTCTCCTTATCTAAGATGTTTTGAAATTTGGATGTTAGCCTAATTTAGGCCCACCGATTACATAATTGGCTAAAGCCTAAATGTCAAACTTGCAAAAGTTGATAAGATCAACCAAGATTCCCGTAATAGTTGATCAATAAAATATTATTGTAAATATTTCTTTCTAAAATGTTCTCTAATGTTTGGTTCCTTGCATCTGTCATTTTCCTATCATATCCTAATTTTCTCAAACAGACACCCACTAAAGAAACCGAAAGCGAAGGTTGTATTTTATCAAATAAATTTGTTGCCATGAATTTAATATTTGAAAAACAAAAAGAGAGAGAGGTGAAGAAGGAAAATTATTATTTTTTGTTTAATCATCTTTACTGGCTCAACTAATATGGATAGTCGAAGTGCACAAGTAATCAATTTTGGAACCACCGTTTAAGCCATACTGCAATTGGTAAAATATTATAAGCCTACCTATTTCGAAATAATTTCAAATGTGCATGATCAAATAAATCTAACTTTAAACACCGTATATTTAAATTATTTGGAAGAAGTAGACGTGCAAAACTTTAAAAAATGAACACGGGGTCATTTGCACTTTTACCCAATTTTGTGCTTTAAATTTTGGTCTTTAATTTTTACTTCAAAACCTCGTTTTTAAAAAAAAACTTATGCAAGGCTACAAGTGCCGCGTTGTTAAGGAATTACGTAAGTTACGCACCATAATATCCATGTTTAAGTTTATCTTGATCGCCTTTTAATGGGCAAACTTTTATTAAGCCTTCGCCAAAGTCTTTCTGAATTATGTCTTAAAAATAACTAAAAATATATATAAAATTATACTTTGTTTTATAAACTATAGGTATAAGTTCAATTTTTTTATATTTTATCTCTTGGAAGGGACAAAAATTAAACACCAGCATATTTAAAGGCCAAAAATTAAACACCAGCATATTTAAAGGCCAAAAATTAACGACCAGTCCATTTGAAGGTCAAACCGTGCAATTACTTCGCTAATCTCATTTGCCAAATTGTATATTCTCATTCAAAATTCCATCACATAAAAGGTCCATTAAAAATGAAGAAGCAATTTATCTATTTCCTAGAAGTAGAGAAACAATTTAAAAAGAAAATATATTAAGGATTATCTGGATATTGCTGGTATACTAATTAAACCTTTCAATATTGGGATAATTCTTTTTAAGGACAAAAAAAATATATATTAGGAGAATAACACTATTGGTCCCTCAATTATTGATAATTTCTAATTTTGTTGCTTGTAATATATGACTCGGTATGTTTAACATTTAATAATTAAAATGTGTGTTTTGGTCCCTTTATGGTAGGAGAGATATGCTATATTTTAATTATTCTTAAAACTACATTGCGTTATATAAAAGTAATTGTACTTTAATCATGATAACACATGAGTAATTTAGTGGTGGAATGATTAATAATTATGATAAATTTGAGAATATTCACGAGCAAGGGGAAGTGGACATTTCAATTAGTTGAAGATTAAACGAGCTTATCCACTATCAAGAGGACTAAAATTAAATTTGGCAGAAATTAAGGATAAAAAATGTAATTAACCCTTCAAATTTTTTATTAACACATTAAGCAAGTTTTTTCCTCCTTTGGAAGTTTAGATACCTCACGTAATAGTTCTTTTTATTTATTTTTAAAAAAACTCCTGTAGTCAATAATGCATATTGAGTTTGTGGATCCTTGTTTCCATAGTTGTTTTAAAAAAATATATATATATATATATCTTACATTTTTCTAGCATGTGCTAATGTATCATGTGCTACGTCGCTTAGCTAGAGTTAATTAATTAATCACCAGTTGACAATACAACTATATATAATATATCATCAAGTTGTTTTATAGTTTTATGTGTATGTATAGCATATACTTTTGATGTGATGTACTCATATTACCAACTTAATAACAAATTAACTAAAAGTTAAAGCTAGTAGCAACTGCTTGACGGAAACTAATAATAAAATATACGCACGATGACGCTGACTAAAGCAACAACAAAAATATATATAAAAAAAAGAGGAAAAAATGTAATAAAAAATAAATACGTGATACGTAACATTATATCTCTAGTTATTTTATCACGACAATAACATACCCATTGAAATCCCACATAATGGGGTCTGGATAGGGTAGAATGTTCACAGACCTTACCTCTATCTTAGGAGGTAGAAAGGCTATTTTCGGTATATTTCTAGTTATTTTATTGAAAATAAATAGAGAGAGAGAGAGAGAAGACCATGAAAAGGAAAGACGAGGGAAAATAAATATTTCCTCCAATTTTAGCTTTCATGAAAATTATATTTTCATGGATATAATATATTTCTATATTGACTTACGTTTTACGTAACAAAATTGACTTACGTTTTACGTAACCAACGTATTTGAGAAACTTCACATTTTACCATTAAGAATTTTCTACGAAAATATCCGTCGTAATTTTCCATTTTTTTTAATAGTGTTTTATCATTCTTTTTAGTTGATGATTTCGTATAAGAAAAGATTAAGAAAAAGACTGATTATAAGAATTTGCCGATGAGCTTTTACTTGTTAGGTGCCATTACATTGTTTAGCATAATATTTAGTCGTATCACTACTTTTTATTTTTAATGAAAAAAAGCTCATCATCATCTTGTAAAAGTAGTAAGTTTTTCACCACGAAAAAGCTATTTTTAGAAGCTTTTATTTCTGAAAAAAGAATATTAAAAGAACAACAATTCTTAAGATGACTATAATTTTATCTAGCTTTTTGAAAAGTGAATAGAAACAAATATAATATATTCTAAAAGAGCAATTTTTTTCTCAAAGACAAAAAAGAGAAGTGGGACAGATGTTTCTAGGAAGGTTGACAAGAGAATATCTAAAGTGATATTAGTCCGAGACTATTATTTTAGCTGAATTTGTTCTCTACCTTATATTGAAAAAAAAAAGGTCTAAGATTAGTCATGATTACGTGTCATCTATTATTAGATCTATCTTTTTATCAAATAAGTACTGTGGGCTATAAAACAATAAGATGAGTAACATATATATGAATTATGATGCCCATTTTGTCCATAATTTGGATATGCACATTTTTATTGAGGTCAAATTCTAAACGTATATGATTTGATCCTTTTAAATCGAATGAAATTTGTTGTAAATAATTCAAATTGAAGGACAATAATGATTAGATCAATTACAATGTTTCTAGAGAATTAAACTGTTTAGTTTTGTACTCAATTTAAGTTGGTTTAAAAGTTTTACGAAACCAAAATATGGTGAAAAGAAAAAAAAAAAATTCACATAATTTGAGACTATACTCAATTATAACGAAAACAAAGTTTCGATGATCTTTTCTACGATTTCTTGTCATGTCTCACCTAATGGCGTCTTGTTAATAGATAAGAAAATTCTTTATTGAACGAAGTCTTAAAAATTAAGTTAATAGTCTTTTCATAAAAGAAGTTTACTTTACAACACTCTAAGGTTTATGAATAAAGTCCAATAAGACTATTATTAAGTCAATTAATTGGGGATCAATTGATTCCCAACACAATCTCTCCTCACTTCCAAAATAATATTACTTAGTTGTGTAAAAAAGTGATGGAAGGAAGGTGAAGACATTGCTCACTGCTACGAATCTCTTAAATCTAACCGCACTCAGTATATATCTCATATCAAATAATTTAGCCTGACAGTTAAAAATTAAAGTGAAAATACAGATTACTTAACTGTGATTAAATAATAAATATGTGTATGAAAGAGAAATATCAAATATCCTTTGGCTTAGGTAAACTCCAAATACTGATTATTTTGGGAAAACAACATTAAATACCTAATTATAAAATATTTACACGCTCCATGCCCCTCCTAAAGTAATTTCACTTTTAATCCAGCCAGCCAAAAATATTTTTCCGAGGTACCCCTTGCCCAAACCCCTTCCTCCATGATATCATCACAGTATATTTAAATAGGTAGACTTTTTTTCAAAGTCACGTAACATTTTTTTAATTATAAAATAACCTAAATAATTTTTTTAAAAATCTCATCAGCAAAAAGGGTATATTTGCATCATTTGTAATGACACGGGTATATTTGCACCATTTTATAACGGTAGAGGTATATATATATACATACTTTTATAATAATAAATATATTTGCTCTAAATCGTAACGTTAAGAAGTATATTTATATCTTTATCTTTCATTTAATAATAAATAATGTGCCACTCTATCCCACTTGCCAAATGACCTCAAACATTTTATACTTCTGCATGAAACACGTGAAGTTACGTTGTAAAGGGATTGAAACTTTATGAGGTAACCCATCTAATAAATAGAAATTTTGAGCGGTTAAAAATAACCAATCAGTCCCTTCATTTTCCAATCAGGTTACCTCAGTTTCCTAATCAATCTGATCCCTCGGGTTTTGAGTTTACGGACATTTCGACTAATTCTACAAAGATATATTATCTAATATATCTTCAACAATATATATAATAACTTATATACACGGAATAGCATGACCTAATATATATATATATTTTTTTGTTGATATTTAAACTTGGTTCTTAAAGTTCATAAGGCTGTTTTAAAAAAAATATTTTAGAGAAATATTAGAAACCAAACATGTATACATGCTACGGATCGTTTGTGGTACACGTGATGGGATAGATAAGAATATTCAAATAGGAATATATTATAGAATTATTTTATTTGCACCTTCTATATGAAATAGTTAATCCAATCATTTTAATACAAATAGTGGATAAAATAAATGTGGGACTAATTAATAGTCTGTTTGGCCAAGCTTCTAGAATCGGCTTATTTTAAAAAGTGATTTTTCTCAAAAGCATTTTTAAAAAAAGTACTTTCGAAAAAAACCATGTTTACCAATTAATTTAAAAAAATTTTTTGAAAGAATAATTAATATTTGACCAAGCTTTTAAAAAGTGCTTCTAATTATATTTTTAAGCAATTTTTTTTAGCTTCTAAAAATTACTTCTACTACTTTCAAAAGCACTTATTTTTTTCTAAAATCTTGGCCAAATACCTTCTTTTTTAAATTAAGCACTTATTTAAAAAATAAGTACTTTCGAGACAAAAATAAGCTTGACCAATACTCATAGTCAAACTTTAGATAAAATAATCCCACATTTTATCCGGAATTATTATCCTTATTATTCACCAATCAAACAACCAATAAAGTTATAAAAGCTATTATAAAGAGTTACCACTTTAAAAGGTAACCAATCTATAAATAGAAATTTTGAATGGTTAAAAATTAACCAAATTATTCTTTCATTCTCCAAAAATATAAAATTACCTCATTAGCTCTGGCCATTTTCCTACCGGAACTCTTCCATTTTTACGGTAATAACCCCATCGGAAAATTACTCTTTTTGTTATTATTTTTTCCAAAAAAAAAAAGAAGAAGTATTGATTTGAAATCAAATTTAATTTGATCAACTTATTTCTTCTCTTTTTTCTACTTCATAAAATTTTCGCTAAAAAAAAAAAAAAGGAACAATTTATGTGGCTAGATTTGTAAACAATACTGTACATTTGTGATAATTTTGTAATATTACAGTTGCAAGATTATGATCAGTTTTCAAAATATAATTTTTTCAAAATATAGAGCAATTTGTTGTGAAATTCTGTTTTTTTATCTATTTTATACTTAATAAATTTTCGCCAAAAAAGAAAAAAAAAAGGGTTTTTATGGCTAGGTTTGTAAACAATACTGTACATTTGAAGTATTTTTTTTTATAATAGCACATTTGCAAGTTTATGATCTATTGTAAAATTCTGTTTTTTTTTTTTAATCTTTTTTCTGAGTTAATAAATTTTTCACAGAAAAAAAAAAAAGAAAAAGGAAAATTTCTGTGGCTAGATTTGTAAACAATACTGTACATTTGCAATAGTTTTTATAATAGTACATTTTCAAGTTTATGACCAGTTCAAAATATAATTTTTTGAATCAAAGCTGAATTTGTGAAAGTTTGCTTTTTATCTGTTTATAGTTCATAAATTTTCGCCAATTTTTTTTTTTTTTTTGTAAACACTAAATTGTATAATAGCAAATTTTCGAGTTTATGATCAGTTCAAAATATTAAATTTTCTAGTTGTAATGGCAGAATTTTTATTTTATCGGTCCATATATAGAGTTTGTTCAATCATATGAGTATGTATTGGTTATTAAGTTTTTTTTTTTTTTTTTTTTTTTTTTTTTTTTTTTTTTTTTTTAAAGCCTGTGAAAAATTGTTTTTTTATTATGTGTGTGCATTTAAATATGTAATACATGATTGACTTGACTTGATTTAGATTATTGAGTAGCTTTTATTATGATTCAATTGACAGGTTTGTGTTGAGTTAAGTTATTATTGGTTGCTTTGCGATGTTTTTTTGGATAGTACATTTTCAAGTTTAAGATCAGTTCAAATTATAATTTACCAGTTGTAATGGCAGAATTTTTCTCTTATCGGTCATATATAGAGTTTGTTCAATTATATGAGTATGTATTGGTTGTTAAGTTTCTTTTACCTGTGAAAAATTGCTTTTTTATTATGTGTGTGCATTTAAACATGTGATACACATGATTGACTTGACTTGATCTAGATTGTTGATTTAGCTTTTATTATTATTTGATTGACAGGTTTGTGTTGAGCTGAGTCATAGGTTGCTTTACTTGGTGAATCTGTGGGAAATGATTGTTGAAAAATGAAGAAAGTGAAGAGAAAGCTCGGGAAGTATGAACTTGGTAGAACTATTGGTGAAGGGACTTTTGCCAAAGTTAAGTTTGCACGAAACACCGAGACTGGAGAGAATGTTGCCATTAAAGTCTTGGCGAAAAGCACCATTCTTAAGCACAAAATGGTTGAACAGGTACTAATGTACTTCCTTATTTCAAAACTCTTGAAGTTTATGCGTCATTTGTCCTGTATTCTTTTTGTTTTGATGAACATTGGTGTTCATATATCCTACATTTAAAGGTTGGAGCTTGATATTAGAAAAGTTATTTACCCGCAAGAGTGGCTCAGTTGGTTGAGCATGGGGCTTTCATAATGGAGGTCTCAGGTTCGAAACCCCCGCCACGACAAAGGGGGATTTGCCTTCTAGGTCGAGCTCGTCGCACGGGACTTGCCTAGTGCGGGTTACCTCTTCTATGTGATTTGCGAGCTATTGCACAGGAGCTGGGTTTACCCTGTGCGCACCCGAAGGGTAGCTGCGGGTTCCCATGTCATAAAAAAAAAAAATTAGAAAAGTTATTCAAATCGGTAAGTGATTATAGTCAAAACTAGGTCTGAGTTCACAGATCTCTTCTGTCGAACTCCAATAGGCATTTTTGATCTACATTTAAATTTTGGAGCTGGATAAATTAGAGATGTTATTTCAAATTGGTAAGGGATTATTGTTAAAAGTAGGTCTGAGTTCACAGATCTCTTTTGTCGAACTTCAGTAGGCTTTTCTGATCTGGTATGCAGCAAGAGTGTAACCATGACATTTTTCATGGTTGGACTATTAAGCTCACATTAAACATTGTAGTCGTGGCAGTGAGATCTGTTCTCAAAATTGAACTATGGGAATGTTCTTGGTTTCTGAGCTGAATCCAATTAGTGAACCTCAACATGTTATTCCATTGTTGAGTCAACAGTCAAATTTCAGTAAGTTGACGGATTTTTTAAGTTTTTGTACGATGGCTGGAAACAGCTTAGTTGTGTAAAATAATGATCTTTAATGATATTGCATTTTGATTATCTATTTGCACTTGGAAATGATTTTGTGTTAAGAGAGCACATTCTGGGGTCTGTATGTGATTATTGTTACTGTCCTTGTTCTTCTTCATCTCCGGCATTTTTGGCTGGTCAATATTCTGACTTATTTGAGACGGTTTCCAGATCAAAAAAGAGATATCTATCATGAAAATTGTCAGACATCCTTGCATAGTTCGGCTTCACGAGGTAAAAAGAAAAAAAGAACACATGTATGCATTTTAGGAGTACTACTTTGAGTTTGGCTTATTGATTTTGTGTCTTTCCTTGTAGGTTTTAGCTAGCCAGACAAAAATATATATCATTCAGGAGTTTGTCACAGGAGGAGAGCTTTTTGATAAAATTGTAAGATTCCTTCAGAATTTTCAATAAGGTTTTTCCTTCTTTAAATCAATAACTCTTGCAGACTTGCTGTTCCTTTCATGTGATAATAAGTTGATAGCTTTCTATCTGATAATGACTGGAGGGGTAATCTGTAAATGAGAATAGAGGCACGACTGAGACACTATTGCAACTATGGAACGTGCTTATGACAAGTTTCTATGATTGATAATCTTCATTTATTAGGATAAGTTGTAGTTCGAGTCACGATCCATTATGGAGAATCTGTAAGTAGATAATGGAGTGATCAGCTGATATCGTTGGTGCATCGTATTGAATATTCACCCAGCAGTAGACTGGCAGAGTAATCTGTACAATGAGATATAGAGGCATAACTGAGATATCTCTCCTCTTTATCTGGAAAATAGAGGCATATGACATATCAGAAAAAAGGAACTTCTGTATTCCCATAAATAGTAGTTCCAGGCCACGCTTTTATGTGAAGATCTTGGATATCCGTTTCTTCACGCTGAAAGTAGTTTAAGAGTGTGTTGAATTGCCTTCTAGTAAGTCAAAATTCCATCTTGTCAAGATGTTCCACTAGCTAGGTCTTACCAGTCTTATTTTAAGCACGGGATAATTATTGGAAATTCTACAATTTAGCTTCAAATAAATTTTGCTCAGTCAGGAAGGACTCTAACCAGAAGGATTCTCTTAGCTTATTGAACTTTTGATGTTTTCTTTCATTATCCCTGAATAGTTGGTACTGAATGCATTCTGAACTTCTGTCCACAAAGGATGGACAGGAGACCTACTGGATCTAATCTTTGTTCCAGTTTCCAATTAGGCACTTCCATCTTTACTAATTTACTTAAGCTCATGGAACTTTGACCATTGTGGTTTACTTTGTCCTTCTTCCTTAATGAACTATTAATTTGTGATTTTCAAGATTTGGTGATGCATCTGCCCCTTCAATAATATTGTCACTCAATTTATAGGTTCATCTAGGTAGGCTTCCTGAGGATGAAGCAAGGCGGTACTTTCAACAACTCATAGATGCAATTGATCACTGTCACAGTAAGGGTGTTTACCACCGAGATCTGAAGGTTGGCAATTGCTGATTGGGAAATCTGTTGTGAATATTATCTATTCTAATCTCTTAACTAATGTTGTTCTACAGCCTGAAAATTTGCTTCTTGATTTCCAAGGGAACTTAAAAGTTTCTGACTTTGGGCTTAGTGCATTGCCTCAACAAGTAAGCAGCATCTAATGTTAGTTGCATTAGATGGGGTATCTATTTTTGTTTCTTTCCTTGTTAATTTGAGCGTCTAAAAGGGCACTTACTCAAATCTCTAACAGGGAGTCGAGCTCCTCCATACCATTTGTGGTACTCCAAATTATGTTGCACCTGAGGTATGACCCATATGTAGTTTGAATCATTCAGTTATTTCTTAACAGTTCTTATGAGTGTTTGCTTCTTGTTTTGCACATGCAACCCCTCATTCTCCATTTGATTGGCCTGCTAAGAACCCTTTTCTTATCTATACTTCTATACCTTGAATTGTGAACTAAGAGGCAAAGATGTACTTTTATGTTTCTAGTCCTGGTTTAGTAATTAGTTCTGTTACAAGGAATCGTTTTTTCTTAGTTAGTAGCATTTTCATTCATGACATTTTCTTATGCATTGATATATCACTTGTGCCAGCTATATTTATTGCTTGGTTCCACCTAAATAAAGTCATATGGGCGATGAGGAATGCACCTTCACGTCATGGTTCTGTACTGACTGCTGCCTAAGCGAGGCAAAGCGCTTAGACGGTATTGCACCTAGCTCCAGCGTTTAGCTGCCAAAGCGAGGCTTTGACAACACTATGCTAAAGTTTACAAGTGGTGACTTCTCTTGTGCAAAAAAAAAATTAAAAAAAATGAGTAGTTTGTTAGTTTTAATACTTGTCAGTTCCACATTCTCTTTGGTCTTTACTGAAGGGTTGTGAGTTTGTTACCACATGCCGGTTACAGCTTCTCCATGACATTGCTGCTTTCCTGAAATGCTTATCGCACTTCATTCTTCCTAAATGCTACAGTTGTAAGATATTTAAGGAATAAAAAAAGAGGGTTTATATGAGAATCGGCTTTGAGGAATTTCTGGACTTAGCAAGATTTGGTTCTTTGCAAATGCTAGAAGTTCCAAAACCATGCTACAACTCAGCTCTGGAATCAGTTTTGCCTTGTCGAACTATGATTTCCCAATATCTTGTAAGAAAATGAAGTTTTTTTTGCTGAATAAGAAAATGAAGTTCCTAAAGGTTTTCAGGTTGATAGATTAGAAAATTAGGTCCTCTTAGCTATGTTCCCATGTCTTATGCATCTTCAATGAAGTCAACATTAATAAGTACCATCTGTATTTGTTTTATCTGCGAGGAGCTTGAATCAGAAAGAAGCTAAGAAGAGGGTTGGTTGTCTTCATTTTAATTCATTACCAACCCTTTTACCTAGCATGATCAATTAGATTTTGATTAGTCATCAAACAAGATTGAATCAGGATTTATTTCCCTTCCACGAGCCCTGTAGTAATGTACCTTCAAATCGTTGCAGTCAGCGTCAGTTACCTTTCTTTGGGTAACATCATAACCTTGTGCTCAGTTGTTTAATATGAGAGGTTTGCAGCAAGTTGAATTTGTCTGAACAATGTCAATTGCTGAACATATCTTAATTTGCTTAAGATGGTTTCTTATAGTAGCTGGCTTATTACTCTTAGTTAATCCTTCAGGTGTTAGGTAACCGAGGCTATGATGGTGCCGCTGCTGATGTGTGGTCATGTGGTATCATCCTTTATGTTCTGATGGCAGGATATCTTCCATTTGATGAGCCAGACCTTCATACATTGTATACGAAGGTAGATGCAGTAATCATGAGTTTGTATTGTGTTAAACAGAAGCATGGATAATTCTGTTAGGTGCCTCTCTATACAGTTGTCGGTGCTAATGATTAATTATGGGTCATATGAGGGACAAAGTTGGTTCTTTTCTATATTAGCAATATGCTGAGGGCGATTTTGTCTAAGATACCAGCCCTATCTCATATGTATTTTATTCATCTCTATTTAGGATTGAGGTGTAATTAGTTGATTGATATACTTTATTCTGTTCTCTGATCTCTGTTAAACACCAAGTGCTAAGGTAGCTTGAAGTGTGAAGGATAAGCTCTCTTTCACTTGGCATCGATCACACTGCTCTCATCAAGACACCGTAGTTCCGGATTTCTAATTTTATCTTCATCTGCATGAGTTTCCTCCTTGTGTTTCTTTTTTAAATTGTTATTTTGTTCTTTGTTTGGTTGTTTGTTTATTGTTGTTAGATTGATTGGAGCTTTAAAAGCAGCTTGACATTTCTTGTAAGCGTACTATATGTTGAAGAAATTTTTTGTTCTTGTACACGGCTTACTATATGTTAATGTTACTATTTGTTCTCCACAAATTTCTTATTGGTTTTAATATTGAAACAGATCAATGCTGCTGAATTTTCCTGTCCATTTTGGTTTTCTCCTGGTGCAACATCATTGATACGAAAAATTATTGATCCAAATCCTCGGACTGTAAGTGCAGTGATATTTTTAGCTCTGAAATTTATGGTATAGCATTGCATGTTGTCACTTAATTTCGAATCTATTATAACCTAATGACATTAAACTTGAACTGGAAGAGATTTGAAGACAGTAGGCTACCTAGAATGGGATTTCCCGTCTGAATATGGAATATTCACAAGTGAAGTAGCAGAATGGAAATTTTGAAAATATATAGGAGACCTCAATCAAGTATGAAATCCGAATAACGCATGCATCCTTTAGACATGCTTTGTGTTTGATTTGGTCCAGCAGAGGAGTATGACCTCATATCTTTGGACAGAGTTAAAATCATTTGTTAGATATTGTCCAAAGAAAGAAAACATGATAGATGCTGCACCAATGATTTTCATGTGCTGGCATGAGATAGGACAATCCACCTCTCATGTGGGGATTGTGTTGAAGATTATTAAAGCTTAAGCTCTAAGATGAGACGGAGAGCTATAATTGAATACTTGGAAGCTTTTGAATTGGAAAAAGAATAGTTGGAAGATCCATTCTTCTTTCCACCATGATCCATGGTTGAGTTGTATGACTTATGTGACTTCTTGGTGCTGCTAACTATCTTTCGGGAGATGAAATTAGATACTTGCATTGAGAGCGGTGGATAGATCTTTGAAGAGATGACCTATTTGCAAAGATGTCTCATGTTCAGAATGTTATGTCAATCTTTAGATAAAATTCAGATATGTTTTTCTAATTTAATGTTCTGTTACTGGAAAGGCTAGTCTGATAAACACAAATCTCAATTGAAGATGACAAAAGTGAAGCTACTATTGGTTCCCTTATCATGCTAATTTGTATGGTGGCCTCCTCTGCTGCTTTATCTCCTCGTCTTTTTTCTTTAGTTTTTTCAGTTCCACCTAAAGCTCAGTGTATTCAACTACCAAAGAAATACTTAACACTTTAAATGATGCTCACTATATGCACACTACATCTGCAATTAACAAAACTGCACCCAAAACTTCCTCAAGGGTTATCAAAAAAACTTCCTTACCTGAAGTGAACCTGAATTGTTTTTGTGTTTATAATTTTATCAAGAAGAAATATTCTTAGTTGTTCGTCACGATTTATGAAACAGCTAGGATGACTTTGATGAATAAGAATGAGAAGCCAGTGACAGAACTTCACATACTTGCAGGGCATTGTTCTGCAGTAATATATATTATACTCTATTCTTCTCTTTATCTAGATTCTTTCTAGTGGATGTCCCAAAATGCTCGATGCTAGTACATTTTTATAACTTCCACAAAATTCAAGAATTCAAATTCATTATTAACAACAACATACCCAGTGTAATCCCACGAGTGGGTCTGGGGAGGGTAGAGTGTATGTAGGCCTTACCCCTACCTTGGGAGGTAGAGAGGTTGTTTTCGATAGACCCTTGGCTCAAGAAAAAGCTAATGAAAGCAGTTCGGAAAAAGAAGTCATGGAGAATGGAAGCAATTCGGAAAAGGAAGTCATGGCAAAATACTATAGGAAGCATGTCAAAGCATTCTGAAAAGGAACAATAGCTACAACAAAATAATACGAATATCGAAGTACAAAATATTGAAGTATAAACTTTTCAAATTATTATACTTTGATTTTATGTGATGTTTTCTCCATCAAACTAACTTTTTGGAACAATTACTTAATATATTTTTTTCTAATATAATGGTATAATATAAGTTAAATCAACATCTTAAGCTCGTTGTCCAATCAAATACTATGTAGAATATCGTGACACATTGCTGCGTTGAGAGGTAAAGCTAAGTTCAACTGAAAACATAAATATTATGAGTTTGGTTGCTCAACATGGATTAAAAATCCTTCCAGATCTCTTGGATTGGTTATAAAGATCCTTTTAAGGTCATTTCAAATGTGAGAAATGCTTTATGCTTGCCTTCTGCTCGTTCCTTGCTTTTTTTCAGTACAGAAGTGTTCCTCTCCTCATCTCTTTTTTCTGTTAATTTGTAAAGTTCAGTATAACTGGTACAGATTCAAGAGTCCTTTTGGTGTTTTCATAATGATTTATGTTAATCAGAGCCATGTACATGCAGCGGATCAAGATTGAAGGGATAAAACGAGACCCTTGGTTCCGGAAAAGCTACATGGCTGTTAGAGCTAAAGCAGACGAAGTAGTGAATCTTGATGATATCCGTGCTGTGTTCGATGACATTGAGGTTGAATCCTTGCCCATTTGTGCTTCTATTATGCTAACTAGTGTATCTGGATGATGAGAAGATGATCAAATTTATGAAAAGTTGTATATTCTTATAGATCAACTGAAGTATTTGGCTCCACTCTAGGTTTTGATATGCTCCATCTTCAATTATGCAGGATTCATTTGTAACTGAAAAATCTGAAAATAGTGACAGTGGCCCCTTGGTAATGAATGCATTTGAGATGATAACACTATCTCAGGGATTGAATCTATCAGCCTTGTTTGACAGGCGTCAGGTACAATGATTAATTTAGTTCATGGACCAAAATAAACCAAACCAAATTTCATCAGATTTTAGTTCATCTCCACTTCTCTGTTTCTTCTCTTTCTTTCTCCAGACTCTACCTTTTATGTTTTCTGTTTCAAGGATAGGAATTAGAATCTGATTGGAGATGTAAAATGTTTCCTTAATTTTTTAGTTAGTATGCCCTTAGGTTAATTACTCTCTCTATTTTTCATGTCCTTTTCCCCCATTTTTCTTGTAGTCGGATCCAATGCTGCATAATGCCAACCTCTTCAAGTCCAATTTTAGATCAAATATGTCCCGTTTTTATTTTTTATGAAACAATTGTGTCAGATATGATCCGAATAGCTTATAACTATAGGGAGTTAGGTATTAATGTTTCTACTTGTATAGTATGTCATCTTTTTGTCAAAGAAGGTTCGGTAACTTCCTTGTTATAATTAATAGCAATTGAATCTCTCCATTCTTGCAGGATTATGTCAAGCGTCAAACTCGATTTATTTCCCGCCAACCTGCTAAAGTCATCACTGCAAAGATTGAAGCAGCCGCAGAGTCGTTGGGTCTTAAGGTCCACACACGTAATTACAAGGTAGATTTCTAAATTTCTATATAATTCAGGGCAAGTGATTGTGGCGTTCAAGCAGTTGAATTACTTTGAAGCAATGTTAGAATTGAATAGCCAGTATTCCATCTGATTAACTATGATTGCAGCAATCTTCCACCTTTCTAAATTTCAAAAACTTTGTTTTCCTATATACCTCATCACATATAAATTTTCTGAAGTTTGATTTTCCTAAAAGTTGCAGTTCAAAAATACTGCCGCACCTTTTCTCCTTTTGATTGATAGAATACTGCTGGGGTTATTTTAAATTGTTGAGTTTGTTCAATTGAATAGGATGAATGCCAAATGGTTGGTACTAGGGGTAGGAAATCTCATTGTCTTTCAAGACTTTCAAAGCTTCTTTAGTTTTGGAGTCTAGAGGGTTATTAGTGAGTACTATTTTGAAATTTCGGAAAACATTTATGGCCAGTCCTGGCCCCTCTTTTTGGGCTCCAATAGTAAGCAGAATTGATGGGATGTGCTTATTTTTGTCTCGAATGCTGGTATGGTAAATTTTTAACACCAATTTGGCAAGCCATACTTGTGGGCATGTGAATTTGCTAACATTCGGTTTGTCCCCTAGGGTCAGTATCACAAATACTAGCTTTGTTTTGTTAGTTATTTCTATATTCTTTGTGGCTCTTCATGCCAGGCTTGTGTGGGGATGAAGTATTTGAGATTTTCTGTTAAAAAGGTGTCAAATATGTCAGGTGGAAGCCTTTTTTCTGTTCCCTTTGCAATAAGCTTGGCGAACTAAAAACATGTATTATCATCAGAGGCTACGCATTAATGTGTCCATTGATAAATAGCTGTTCCAGGATGGTCTTTCATGATTGTCATCTGCCAATTGTACAAACGTGTAATCCCCTTGAACTGAGTGCTGAGGCTGAAAAAATGTGTGATTATAAAATGATATATTACTGCTTAATCATTGTCTCTCCTCTGGAAATGGTTTGCTTGCTACACAAACTTGAAAGCTAACTTTGCTCTACCCTTCCGGACATTGGGAAGATGTTGCATATTTGTGGTTCTACGATCATATTTTTAAACCGCAAAACATAGCCTTGATTAATTTTTTTTAATTGAATTGGTGATTTGTTGAACCACTATTCTTATTGCAGATAAGAATTGAGGGGTTAACGGCAAATAAGGCCGGTCAATTTGCTGTCGTGATGGAGGTAACTTTCATGCTTCATAAACTAGTAATTCATCATAAGATTGTTGTTTCTTATTTTCATTTGACCACCCTTTCTTTAATTTGTGAAGGTTTACGAAGTAGCCCCCTCCCTTTTTATGGTTGATGTTAGAAAGGCTGCTGGAGACACCCTTGAATATCACAAGGTCTGCTTCTACACTTAACTTTTACTATCCCTCTGTCCCAAATTATGTGGCACACTTTCCTTTTAGTTTGTCTAAAAAAGGATGTTACCTTTCTACATTTAGAAACAATTCAACTTGAGACTTATCATTTTACCCTTAATGAGATGATTTATGACCATACAAATGTCTAGGACATGTTTTGGTGTACAAGTTTTAAAAGTTTTGCTTTCATTCTTAAACTCCGTGCCTGTTCAAATTGTACCGCATAAATTGGGACAAATTGAGTTATACATAGTTTTTCACTCTGGCTTGCATTACAATTCTTATATTTAGCATCTTTAAGGATTTCTATGAAGCATGAAGCTTGGAACTGGTTAATGGACCTTTGTTAAATGTGCATTTGCAGTTCTACAAGACCTTCTGCTCGAAAATTGACGACATCATTTGGAAACCAAAGGAGGGCATGTCAAATGCTGTTCTGCTTAGGACAATGACTCGCTGAACCGGATTTCAATCTCTGGAAATGAAGTGAATCACTAAGCAGTATGATATGGTCAGAAGATGTTCAAATTTTGCTGCTCGTGCCTTGTTTTGCACGCTAACATTGTCGTGTTGGTACTGTGTCTAGTGTGGTTTCATGTGGTGAATTCACACTTGACCATCTGCACCCTCTCTAAATCTTTGTAATTGCATGTCTTACTGTTTAATCTTGGTCTTATTGTATATAAATATGTGTTAAACTTCCAAGACATCTTCCAGTAAGATGGCAACGACATATCTTAAGTGCTATGCCATGGAGTTGACAACTAAGTATATGCAACTAGTAAATAGTACCGTCCATGTTTTCTTTTTCTTTTTGCAACCAAGGCATCACACCCTTAATTCTTCACCAAAGGGTGCCTCATTGGTATGATTGTGTGGAACTGAGTGTCCTGTACCTCTCATGAACTAATATTGGTTCCGATTACTTCATTTGATTCGAGCTCTCTACCAGTCCGAGAATGAGGTAGATTGCTTTACGTACTGAGCATAGCTCACTCGTCGCGATTCAGTGTTTGGAATTCTTGAAATGGGGTTTCATTTCCCAGCTTCTTTGTCCGATCAGTGTATTCTTGAAAGAAGCCATGCAAGCTCTGCTGTAGTTAATAGTCGATGAGCTAATGCATAACTGTATTTTCTGTTTATAAGATTGAATCCCCCTTTTAAGGTGAAACAGAAGTGGAGAAACTTATCCTTTTTATCTCATGCCTTGGCTCCTAAGCAGTCAGGGGCGGATCCAATGTTTCGACAAGGGATTATCGGAACACAATATTTTCGACGTAGAATATATATTTTTAAGTGAAAACACACAAAAATTTCATCAAACATGAGATTAAAATTCATAGTTTAGAAAGAACAGTAGGTTTGTACTAAGAATTTTAAAGGTCGTAATTCATACCATCAAGTTAAAATCTCAAATTCGTCTCTGCCTAAACTAAGAGTCTTATCGTTCTTACACTTCCTACCGAACCAAAGAAAGCTCAAGTTAAATTATTTCCAAATTTATAGGTTACATTTCTTTGGAACGAAATAATAAGGAAACAAGGTCATTTTCTTTTAACTGAGGCAATAATATTTTTCATTTCCCTACTGCCTACACGAATCGGTTAAATAGAGTGATGGTATTCTATTACTAGAATAAGTTTCACTCGTCAATCTATATATTCGATAGACGTTTATTTTAGAACAATAAACCGAAGAAAATTAGTAAAAAGATAAGAAAATGGGGATGGGGATTTTTTTTTTTTTTTTTTGGTTGATAAGAAAAAAAAAATAGAATTTGAGTTTCTCTTCTGGTTCTTGTTCTGAGAAATTAGATGAGCATCAAAATAACAACAAATTTTAGCCCATTTGGGTAGGCATTAATGGTTGAAGCCATCATCCATTTGGGAATATAGATTTTAGGTTGGTGGGGAATAAGACTCGTAAAGAAATGAATCATGAGCCTAATTCAACTCGAAAAGCTAGCTTGTATGGGGAGAATTGCCTAAGTCCATATAAGGAGACCATTCATCTCATTAATCAACGATGAGAGACTTTTTTCATTCTTCCACACGACTTGAGGGTTTCCAAATAATTTGACAAGTCAATACACTTGTGAGGTCATTTTTGTACCTTAATCCCATAATAAAATGTAGTGGGACTTTGAAAAGCTAAAAGGAGAACACCAATAATAATAATAATACTCGAATTTTATTGAGTTAATTTCACATATGGTCATTAAAATAATTAAAACTTATTATTATTATTATTATTATTATTATTATTATTATTATTATTATTATTATTATTATTATTATTATAACAATAGACGGGGGCGAATGGAGCATTATAATTTGGGGTTCAATTGAACCCCAAACTTTCGATGCAGTGTATAAATTTATATGTAAAAATTTACTAAACTTACAATAAATAGTAGATATGAACCCATAACTTTAGAAATATAATGATTCAATGCTAAAAAAATTAAAGGTTGAACCCCAAGAGTTTAAATCCTAGATCCGCCTCTGACAATAGAGTTACAATATTATGTTATCACATTAAAATAACTGAAATTTAATGTTATAGTAATACGTAAAGATCAATGATTGTAGGTGAAATAACCATTTCATTGCGCGTACACTATTAACCTCATGATATGGTTTTTAATTAACATAACATTTGTTAGGACCACTTTGTTCGTTTACTGAGAGTGATTAGGTGATTTTATCAAAATGTCCTTTGAATCTTGTGAACATATCATATGAGATAATAGAATAAAAGAGTTAGTACTAAATATTGAACGTAACATATTTTTTAAACAAATTAAAAAAATACATAAATTGAAATTATGGGTGTATTATTTTTTTCTTTAGGTTATTTGTATAACTGGAAAACTCTCCACAAATTGTTCGAAAAAGACTTATCCTATGTGTACCCCTACTTTTGACTTAAAAAAAAGTTGGAGAAAGAGACAAAGTTCACCAAAAATATAAGTTAATTAAAAGATGTCACTAAAATCTGGGTCAGTACTGGACCTACATGTCCAGTCCATTGAGTCTGCATTAACATATCTATGTCCAATCCATTGAATCTTACATTATACACAGATACATCAAAAGAAGAAATTTCATGAATGCATTCAACCACTTCTTAGAATGCATTCAACTCTTTTGACATTTCATGAATTTATCTAAAATTGATCTCAGAATTTCAAACACAGTGGCTGCTCGTACAAATAATTGGCACTATCATGGTATTTTAAATAATGTGGTAGTAGGTAACTCACCTTATATGCGAGCAAACTTACGCGCGTATTCGAGCAAACTTACACGCATATTGACTCATTGACTATGTTTCTTTTGAGCCGAGGGTCTATAGGGAAACAACATGTCTTGCCTTGCAAGTCTATCGGAAATAACTTTGTCTTGCCGCAGCAGGAGAGAGTGTAGGTACGCATACATCCTACCCTCTCCGGATCTCATTTGTGGAATTACACTGGGTATAATGTTGTTGTTGTTTCACGCATATCGACTATTTCCATGAGTATCTGTTACCTCCCACCACCAGTGCATGTGCACGAGTTATGCTAGCTCACGCCAGCATATATCGAGTATCTCTATCTAAATCTCCTACTATCATTGAGATTTGATATTGAGGCTTCATGATGCTCGACTCACTTCATTGATCACTAGGCTGCACCCTTGAGTGCAGGTAACTCGCATTATTTCTAGGGTTATTAATCTCACCTTTTACGGACCCACTTCATTGATCACAGGCCACATTATTTTTTGAGTTATTAATCTTACCTTTGACGACTAATTAATTACCTATAGTTATCAAGAACACCAAAATGATCAAGGCCTCAAATTTTGACTTAGGCCTTTGACATATTTTATTCTCCATCTTATAGAAAAACATTAGTTAGCACTTACAAGTGGTTCCATTCATGGTATTTACTGTTGATAGAGCATCAAATGGATATCAATAAAGGACATTCTTACCAAAACTGGAACAAAATAACAGACATAAACACCATTCGAAAGAAACTACCACTTTCATTACATAAAACACACGGAGTATATGGTTAACTCATCTACGTAATAGGCGCTTGAGAACACGATCTACGTAATAGACGCTTGAGAACACGTTTACAATAAACAAAATTCAAAACAAGCTACCACTTCATTATATAAAAACATAGTTGCAGAGTACAATTCTGAACATGTGGAACCTGCTAAAAATAAGATATTGATAATCCCATCAAAAACTAGGACTTGGGTAAGGGAAAAAAACAACCTTAGGTAAGGTTGTAATGGCCAAGCCCCTAAATAACAGGCACCATACTAAACAGAAATTGCTCAAAGCAAACTAAAGTCTAAAGATACAAAGTACTTTGATTACAACGAACACTGAAGACTCTTTTAACATAGTAATAAACCTAATAAAACTGTGATTCTGCAATGTAGCAAGCACAAGGAGGCAAATGCATGAACGAATCTTGTCCGTCGATGTTTTAGCTTGAGCTGAATGATTCAAACCGCCTGATTTTTCGAGGAGCAACATGAGTGAAAATTTTAATATCAGTACTAGGTGACTGTATTCTCAGGAAACCATGGCTGTGAAAAATGTCCGAAACAAGCTTCGATTTGATGAAGCCTGCAAAAAAATAGTGGAAAAAAGTTTTTCACCATAGCCTCCCGGAAAACAACCGAGACACTGAAGTATCATATGGCCCCGAATATATTACGGGGTAAAAAGACAACACTCATGTTTGCTTCTGTAATTGCCAGGCTGAATGAACCAAAATAGCTTTCTGCTCGTTCTTTCGATGGTTTAGGAGAGAATATCACATCTCCACAAGTCCTCCACAAGAAGCTCGACTGAGCTGCAACTAACGGAGCAATGCTGGAGATTCAAACCGATTAGATTCTCCCCCAACTTTTTAAGCGAAGGAACACTTCTGTTTGATACCATCGAGCAACCTGATAAAGAAAGGACCTGTAAATTCACTTGCACTCCATGGGATAAAGCAACTACACCAGAATCAGTTATTGCACACTTAGAAACATCAAGATCATTAAGTAACGGGCAATATTCAGCAATTGCCACCAAACTTGTGTCGGTAACCTTCCTGCATCCATCAAGATTAAGCAATTCAAGGGCCGCTCCATGTCGCCTAGCCAATGAAAACACCATTTGATCAGTCAAGTTCAGGCAGTCGCTCAGATTCACCTTAACAAGTCCTTCACAACTCTCCAAGAGCGGGAGAAGCCCAGTGTCCATTATTCCGCAAAGCCCGCTGAGATCTAATTGATGCAGTTTTGGGCAAAGCTTACCAACCATAGCTAAGCTAGTGCTCCCGAATCCCGGACAGCTTCGGATAGACAAGGACTTAAGAGATTCACATGGAGACAACAACGAAGTTTCTAGAACTACATCTTTAATTCCCATGCATTTCACTAAGGAAAGACACTTTAACTTCATGCAGTTTGAAACTGCATTAAGGATACCTGTTTGGGTAATTCTATTGCACTCCTCCAAGTTTAAACTCTCAAGCGATCCAGCCTCTTTAGCAAAAGCAACAAGTCCAGCATCGGAAACAAAGCAACATTTGCGAATGCACATATGTTTGAGACTCGGACAACCCTTTCCCACTGCTTCAAGACCGACATCCGTGGCTCCCCGGCATAACGTGATAGTCAAAGAAACCAGAGACTCGAGACCTCGAGCATTACCCATGACCCAATATCCCTTCTGACTCACGTTACGTAGTGAACTAAGATTAAGAGTTGTAATCAGCTTGCCGTAGTGGCCAATGACGGCAAGCGAGAAATCTGTGATGTTTAGACCTTGTAGTTTCACTTTTGTCAACATTGAAGCACCTGATGATAAAAGACTAGCAATTCCTTGATCGCCGACAAGTGGACAGTCCTTAATCGTAAGAGACTGTAGTTTGGTGCAACGCTTTCCAATAGCTTGCAAGCCTTCATTCCCGATGCTCGGGCAAGATTCAATTGTCAAAGAAGTCAAGCTCGGGCAATTCTCTGCTATTGCAACAAGACCCTTGTTGGAAATTGAAGGGCATTGGCTTAGATCTAGCTTTTCTAATGAATGGCATTCCCTTGCAATCTCCAAAAGACCTTCGTCTCCAATAAATGGAACGTTCCACAATGATAGGACCCTGAGAGAAGGACAACCATGCGCGATTGCAGATAGACCAAGATTAGTAATACCACGAACTGAGTTGCTTCCACGGACGGAAAGCTTTCCTAATCCCCCACGGGTAGAAGTCCCAACTGCAATTGCAGCAAGTCTAACATCGGTAGCTTTCTTTCCTTCCACACACCTAGTAAGGTATCCATCGCATTCTACCTCAAGATCGTCATCTTTAGAGATCATTGTTGTGTCATTTGAGCAAATTTCAGAGTTCCGCACGCTACTCAAAAGCATAAGCCATCGCTTAGAAACACAAGCTGCTGCACCCCTTTCTTTGCCTCCGGGCAATCGTCTGAGGATCTCAAATAGGCATTCATCAGGAAGAATTTCAAGAGAGGGATCCTTTGATCGGTCTTCTACAACAAACGGGCCACTAATGCGCGCCCTCTTCCTAGGAGGGCAGTAAACTTCAGCATGACCCAAAGACAACATGAGACCCAAATCTGCAGAACATAAAGATCCGCCGGAATAGAACTCATCATCACCTGAAATCCAAGGAGCAAGTATATTGTCAGCTATAATTTCGTATAGCATACTAAATTTTCTCTTATGAAAGAATTTACAAATATAAGTACAACTAATTTAGGTTATTTGCAAAGAATATATAGATAAACAATTATCACATGTGAATTGAAGCTGTAGATTTGCCTATTAGGTACAAATTTTCAGATCAGATAATTAAAGAAATTCTAGATTCAAAGACCAAAAGTGTCATTCTTATCCACAGTTTCTTCAACATATTACTTATCTTTATTATAGATTCAGAACAAAACACTAATATAAAGATCTATCAAACACAGAATGTCTAGATAAAATTACTCTTCAAAGCCAAAAATATAGTCTTTTCATATAATTTTTTTTTCCCTTTTTAATCCAGTTTTCAGTAAATTAATGCTCATATATCATCTCAACAATCATGCACTTGTACAGAATATAGGGTTCTATACATGATAAATAAATAACTATAACTAAACCTAAAATTCATCTAATGCTCATATTCATCTTAACTATCATGAACCTAAACAGAATTAGACTATAGTCATGATATATAAAATAAACCTAAAAAGTTCATTTCCATTTCAGTAAATTAATACTCATATTCATCTCAATACTTACAGAGTTATAGACTATATCATGATTCAAAAAAAAAAAAAAAAAAAACCTAAAATTCATTTTTTTATCTCAATTCATATAATGGGAACAACCCATAACTTCAAAAAAAAAAAAAAAAAAAAATTACCTTAATTCATTGTAATATGAACAACCCATAACTTAAAAAAAATCATTTTTAACCTAAATTAATTGTAATATGAACAACCCATAACTTTAAAAAAAAAAAAATCATTTTAACCTAAATTAATTGTAATATGAACAACCCATAACTTAAAAAAAAAAATCATCTTTAAACTAAATTAATTGTAATATATAACAACCCATAACTTTAAAAAAAAATATCATCATTAAATTCAATTCATTGTAATATAAACAACCCATAATTTTTTTTTTAAAAAAAATCATCTTTAAATTCAGTTCATTGTAATATAAACAACCCATAACTTGAAAAAAAAAAAAAAAAAAAGAACTTAGAAAAAAGGAAAAAAAAATGAAAACTCACCACTATAATTAACAAGAGTAGGCATATTTGCTCTTCAAAAAAAAAAAAAAAAAAAAAAAAAAACCCAAATTGTAGAACAAAAAAGATCAAATTTTGAACCAAGATTTGATCTTTAACCAATATTTGCATTCCAAATGAAAAAATCCAATTTTTTTCAAGAACCCTAATAAAGTAGGGCAAAAAAAAAGAGAGATATTATAAGGTAATTTAGAGAGAAAAGAAAGAATGGATTTTTTTTTTTGGTTTAGAAAACAGTTATGTGAATATTGTGTTATATATATAATAATATAAATTATACTAGTTATTTTACAAATTAAATGTATTTGGTAAGTTCAATGAATCATTCCCTAAAACTGGTATTTCTAGTTTATTCTTCAAAGCTAAGCCACTTGTACTTCCTGTTACCGGTTACTGGTTGCACCTGTTTTTTTTTTTTTTTTTTTTTTTTTAACACTTTTTTTAGTTTCTTTCTGCAAGTAGAATTTGGAAGGGGAAAAAAAATTAGAATATGGAAATTAATAAATATATCTCAATGTGGAATTACACTGGATATGTATTGTTGTTGTTGTTTTTTTTTTTTTTTTTTTTTTTCGGGTTATCATTTTATTATTGTTGCTAATGTTCTTTTCTCCAGTATTTTCTGCATGGCTTCTTCACTACGTATGTACTTTTTGTACTGATTGCGTGTTACTTGAGCTGAAGGTCTATTGAAAACGATATTTCTACCCTCGCAAGGTAGGGTAAGGCTTCGTACACACCACCCTTCTTAAACCTCACTTATGAGACAGACACTGGGTATATTATTCTTGTTGACAAATATAATTACTCAAATTCGAAAAAAAGAATCTTGTGAATATATCTGGTATTTTATTTGGAGATTGGTTTAAAAGGGTTATTGGTTTAAAAGGGTTCTTATTGAGTTATTGCTATATAAAAGTTATCCATTTGGAATAAAAGTACTCATTTAACTAATAACTCCGTTATTATTTTATTCTATTCATTTAGATTTACCGAATCTTAAAATAAAAATTTTATATTTAAAAGAATAATAATTGACGTGTAATTACAAATTAAAATTATTGGATATTAGAATGATTACAATTCATTGTTTTTTTCAATTTCTTGTGGTTACAAAACAGAAAAAGTTGATTCATATTTACATATTTCCTTTCCTAATACCGCAATAATTGGTATTAAAATAATAAACAGAATAGCAAATGGAAAAGTAGTTTCTGAGAACATGTTTATAGGGTTAAATTTTGCATTTATTAGTTTTCTAAATAAAAATTTGGTACGTATAAAACTTCATTTTTATTTGAAATTGGAAATCTACGAATGCAAACGACTATATTTACTTTTCCTCTTACTATAATTGTATTGGACATGAATTTATCTTTTACGCATTTAATACCCGAAATTTCCTTTCTATTTATTAAACAATTGATATTGCAAGTTAAATCTTTTCATAAACGAACTTTCCCATAACAATCTTTTTCTGAGTTTATGTTCTTTGCATTGATATAGTAAATAATTAACTTTTTGTGCATTTCGGTTAGAATGCAAAATAACAAGTAACTCTCTTTATGAAGTCTCGTATAACAATATCCTGAAAAATAAAATAATTAGCTCTTTTAAGTTTAAATTTTACTATTAATGTAAAAATTATTTACAAGTATATATAACTTTTTTTTTTCCAAAATGACAAGTGTATATAATTTACTACGTTTTGTTTAGATAAGTTGCATACAAGAGTAATTCGAAGTACTTGTCATGATGAAGTGTTAGTTTTTTTTTTTTAAATATTATTATTATTATATTATTGTTAGTCTCTCAATCCCAATTTATGTATCCCCATTTGACTAGGCATGAAGTTTAAGAAAAAAAAAAACTTTTAAAATTTGTGATCTAAAACAAGTCTCAGATATTTGTGTGATTACGAATCATCTCGTAACGTTAAATTATTTCTAAACATAGAAAACTGACATTCTTTTTACGACATATTAAAAAAAATGTGTCACATAAATTAGAATAAATGGATTATTATTAGTATTATTATTATTGAAGTGTGACATGCTTTTCAATTTTCTATGCTCTGAAAAGAACAGCTCGCATTTTGCAGTACAATGAACTTGTCCTTGAAAATTAAAAAAGAAAAGGGAAAAATGAACAAAGATAATGCAACTTGGCAAATGGATACTTTTCAAAAAACGTTTTAATCAACTTTCAATTAACAAAAACTCGTATCAATTACTAAGATTTAATCACGAAATGCCACTCACGTCCAATACTGTTTTTTTTTTCATTTTATGCTTTTAAATTCTTTGTCAGTGCACCATTTTTATTTATTTTATTTTTTTAATTACTGTTTATCCTTCCTTTTAATGGTCCGTTTGAAATAGTTCTAAAATTCCAGAGACTTCTAGATAGTGAGACAAAGTTTTATTTTTTGGAAAGTATTTTTCCTTATACCAAACTCCAAACATACCCTATGTATAGAGATGGTAAAAAATATACCTAAACCATTACTTTTTCGCGAGTTACATATCTCAATTATATATTGTTCCCTTTATCTACCTAAATTATCACGTACTCCTTTTGTATTAAAACAAAACTCGATGTTGAGTTGGTAAAATATTTGAAATCAATCGATAATAGGCGCGTGAAGCCAACTCAACATCGAGGTGTATTTTAATACAAATGGAATGATATTTAGGTATAGGTAAATGAAACAATGGATAGTTGTTGAGGTATGAAATTCGCGAAAAGATGATAGTTTAAGTGTGTTTTTGACCATATATTACATATAGTGGCAGTACTATTCACTGGCCCGACTAATCACTACAAGAAAGTACAGAAATGGCAATAACTCTTTGGCAACAAAAATAATATTGTTGCAAAATTCAATATATGGCAACAACTTAGTTTTATTGTTGGCATATATGATGAAACTTTTAAAAATGAACTTTTTTTTGTTGCCAAACAATTTAATTTTGTGGCCATATATTGATAATTGTTGCAAAAAGTACTTTTGGCAACAATAAAAAGTTGTTGCACGTCGTTGTAATAACAGCCGATGGGAAAAGTTTATGCAATAACAAAAAAATATTATTGTCAAAAGTACTTTTTGCAACAATAGTCAATACTATGGCAACAAAAATTTTTTGTTGGCAAATGTCTTCTTTCTTGTAGTGAATTCGATTTCACTTCATGATATACTCACGGAAAAAGCACTTTCTAACGCGAACACTTTTTATTCTAGATTGAATTCGAAACCTCCAATTAAAGATGGAAAGGTAGTTTGAAATTATTAGTTCTCCTTTGGATTTCTATGGGTTGACATCATGATTCATGACTATATATAGTGGAGCCAAAAGGGACTTTAATTACATGAATGAACGTACAATTGATAAATTCGTCTCCATTAAGTGAACCATTTTTGGAAATTTCTTTAATTTGTTAAAATCTTTAAAACACAAGTTGTAATAATCAACAACAGTTAATAGTCAAATGACTTCATATCAACATGGCTCGAACCTGAAACATTTGATTAAAGATGAAATAACTAGTATATATAGAGCCCGTTTGGATTGGCTTATAAGTTCTTTAAAATGAAAATTTTTATAAGCTATTTTAAGATTTTTTTGAGTGTTTGGAGCATGAAAATTAAATTCATTTTGTCTTAAAATAAGCCCAAAAAAAAAATAATTTAGCTATATTTAACTTAGCTTATCTAAAGCGATTTTCATTATAAACGGCTTTCTAAAAACGATTACCCCAACTTATTTTTTTTTTTAGCTTATAAGATGTTTTATCTTTTTTCTTTTTTGATAATGTTTTTTTTTTAAAGCTATCAAAAGTGCTCATAGATTAATATACATGAAAACTAAACCCTAAATAACTAAATCTTATATAATTAAAATCACTACATAACTAAATCTGCATTAATCTAAATATCAAAATCGATCCTATAATACTTATCAGCTATTTTCAATCGTCTAATCCAAACATCTCTATCTAGTCCTTGACCGGATTACAAGAAAATCATGATTCATGAATCTATATTTATATATAATAAAGAGATGATGTGGCGCCTCTCTTTGGCCAAGAATCATATTTATCTTTTTTCACAATTTTTTGACAATTTTCCCTATATTTATATTTATTACTTATTATTGTACAAGAATAAATGTATTAATTACCACTCCTCTATTCATTGCTACTATTCTTTAATGTTTATATTTATTTTTTAATTTTTATCCAAACAAAAAGTCATGGTTTTGATTCGTTCATTACTGTTGGACTAAACCCCTTGCTTTCTCAATTCCCATAACGGTTATACATGGGTAACTGATGGTGAGCATATTGACTTTTAAATGCCTCATTCAAGCAACGATCATAAGCATTCTCAAGTATCTTATTCAATTTTGTTGAAGGTTGCGTGACTCCACTAATTAGAAGACTAGAAGAGGGGGAGATGGATAAGAAGAAAAGAAAAGGGCAACTAATTCTGTCAAACATTGCAGGGTTAATAGTGCCTCCAAATGCACTTTTGTTCTTTGGTTTGTTATCCTTTTTTTTTTTTTTTTTTTTTTTTTTTTTGTTTTATTTGTAGGATGGAGTTATAGGGGAAGTGTTTTTACTCATTTGATACTTCTAAATTAGTGGAATGTAAATTTTGTTAGAGCTTTTTGGGTTCATGATGTATTTGAAGAAATCATCACAAACCATGATCTTGATTCAATTCCTTGGGAACAACTGCAAATTGGAGTCAGTACACAGTTTTGCCATAGTGAAGCAATTGACCATGACCATATACAGAGTAGAAAGAAGACATCCATCCAACTATTGCGTTGTTGTAAAATCGTAGCAGTAAAAAATTGGTGAACATGATACACCAACTTATCATTCAAATATCCTTAAAACTCTTCGTAAGTATGCTTTCCAAAAGATATATACCTCTATCGGATCTATGCTTCTGCACTATTATTCTTCCTAGAGTACCCCGTCTATTTTTTTAATTGATTTTTTTTCTCAAAGGCTATAGAGGACTCGTCAAATATGAATCATTTTGACGAGAAACGTGTATGATTGGTATTGTCGGTTCTCGATTTTTCTATATTTGTACAACTTCTACTAAATTAATTATTTTGGCTAACTTTTATTCGATTTAACGCTGATGTAGACAAGCTGAAATAGGCGATCCACGCCGTAAATATTACTCAATAGAATCTATTAAAATAATTTATTATATGTTAAGGTGTAAAAGTTCTTTTCAATATTTTTCATGTATTTAAAACTTTTTAGTCAAAAGTTGTGCTTTTAATTATTCGGATGTTACTTTAATATAAACTGTTATTCACATCAACTTGTGTTCCGCAAATAAATAAGTTGAATTTTGAACAACTTAAAATGACAATTTATACAAAAAAGGCTGTGGTTCTTATTTTTGTTGGGGACATGAGACTGGGGAATTATATCTTGGTTTAAAAAAGAAGTGTTGGTCTTATTCTCTTAAATAAATTCGGAAATAAATTGAATGTTATAAGTTGTATTTGATTTCAATAGTTATTCTCCAATTCTTTCGTTGGTTGTATGTGGTTTATTAGGTTGCTCTTTTTAACGTTTGAAATCTCTTTGTAGATTTCGTAATACTTTACTAATATGTCATTGATTCGTTCGGAAGCACTTCGAACTAAAGCAAGAAAGGTTTGTTGTATTGTTTAACCTTATAGAATTATTAAAAATAATTTTTAAGGTAAAGTTCTTTTCAAATTCAATGTATTTAAAACTAAAAGAATGATTGGATTAAAAAAATTAAATTAGAGGAAAAGATTTAACAAAAGAAGGCGTTAAAATATTTTTAATATTTAATAAATATTACTCCTATTATATATTTATTTAGGATTTTATGATCTACTAATATGTCATTGATTCAAGCGCAACTAAAAGCAAGATAAATTTACTTAGTGTTAACGTAAAATTTTTTAAGACTATTATATATAGCATGTCATGCTAATTAAAGTGGGGCTCCAATGGACATATATTATTTTTGCAATACTTTTAATAAAAGAAATTTCGTTACAATTGGGAATGGGGTATATATTATATAGTAGTGCAAATGTACAATAAATTTGCTATTAATAGTGTCGACAAAAAGTTAATGGATAAATCCATTGCATGTCTCGAAATAAGTCAAATTTTTTTCAAAACCATATATTACGTACATCATAACGTTTTGTTTATGAATTAGTCAAAATTGCACCTTCTTGAATCTGTTTCTTTGTTGTTTCCCCTTTTATACTTTTCAATTGGGACCAATAATGTTATTTACTTTTCCTTTGGACAAAAGGTATTCTAAGCAAAAGAACCTCACATTTTCCTCCTTACCGTTCAAACTTGAAATATGAATTTGAAATTTGAAAAAATAGATTTTTGGAGTTTTTTAAGTTTTTCATTCGTAACTTCAATTTTGTTTTCATGTCCAAATATAATTTTAACTTCCAAATGTTCTTTTTCAACTTAACTTCAAATTGACCGGTTTTCAAATCTCAATCAAATCATGTCAAAATACTTAGTGAACTTTCCAATTTCTTTTTTTCATTTTATTTGTGATTCTTGTAAACTGTAGCATTAACCACTTATAATTTGTATTGACGAAAAAAAAAGTAATAAAATTATCTATGAATATCTGGATTCCCTTAATAACACTTACGGAGTCCTAACTCCTAAATCATCGTCATTATCATTAAAGGATATGGTGGAATAATTGAAATTCTCTCACTTTTAATCAAAGGGCTAGGATTCAAGCCTGAAGATGGAGAAACTTATGATCCTATCGAGTCTATGCAACGTGAATTTAATTTAATCGAATTAATGTATTACAAAAATTTGATGTCCATAGACAAAACCGCATTTTTTTTGTATAATCATTTAATATTCAAAATTTACTGGCCCAACTAATTCGTACTAATATTAAAGGCGTAAGCATTCCCTAACAGAAATGATTAAAATCTTAAACTAATGATTGAGAGATCCGAAAGTTGTTTAGAGGAGTAAACGAAAATAGTGGATGCTTTTCTGTACCTAATCCATGAGAAAGAAGATTGCGAAAGTTAACATGTCAAGCTATTATGGATGTTAAATGATTATACAAAATTCACAATTCATTTATACTGCTAGTTCATAACTTATTAGATGTACATATTCTCAAAGGGGCTGAATAAACCTAATTCGCTTCTTCAAGCTCCACCCTTTCTTTTAATGTAATCAATAAACATCGCTAATGAGTGAATATTTATATATATATATATATATATATATATATATATATATATATATATTGAGTTTAAAATTATTGAGTTCTATCGTATACTGTACATCCGCCTCTGGTCTCTGACACGACACTGGAATCAGAAATCAGAACCAAACTAACCAAATTGAACCAACATTTTCTAAAAAAAGATACATGCATGGTTCTTATTTATTTTGAACCTAACAATATTATATGCAAAAGCTTTTGTTGGGTTCACATTTGTACAGAATGGATGCCACACATCATGAGCTATGTACCAACCTTAGCTACAAGGACTATATATACTATCTAGTACTTCACGTAAACTTTTGAATTTTTATGTCTATGTGCATGTATATTGGGAGGATCATTCTAGACCTAATGCATATAGAGACTGCTTACCTAATGACTATGATGAATTTTGAATGCAACTTGCAACCATCATCAAATTTGACATTTGTGTTTTAGATATATATGAATTTAACTTATGTTTACTCATGTGTAATGATTTTTTTATGCTATTAGTGTAGTTTAACTTGGTATAGCATTATTTATCGCTTACTTTTAGAGATGATTGACAGTTTAAATTTTTATGAGCACAGTTACTATAGTAATCTTTTAGATGACATGATAATAATGTAAAAAAAAAAAAAACAACGTCAAGCGTGAACTATAATGAGTGAAAGTGTTAAAACAGGATAAGCTAGACCTAAAATGGTATGGGAAAACGAAATTGTTTCCAATAACTTATAATCTTTTGGGATTCGTGCAAGCTAAGCGAAAGATAGAGCGTGTCAGGAAAAAAAAAAAAAAAAAAGATCATATGGGCGATATCAATCAGTTGGACATATATGTTTTAGTCTATGTTATCTATAAGTACTTTCATTTTAGGTCTTATGCTTTCCGGAAGTCTTTAGGAGATTTATGCTAGTAAAAAAATTATAGAAAACTTCAATTACTTCTTATTTTTGTTTTGTATAGTGTTGGTCTGAGATAAATTTAAAATGAAAATAGATAGTTGCGAGAATTCATATGACCAACTCAATTAATTTAAATTATTTTGTTGCCGACGAATTACCTCATATCTAAAGAAGGATAAAAGGATGAGGTTATTATTCATCGAGTTTCAAATCGTGTGCAACTATCTCTTGAGAATTTCTTATCAAGGGAATGAGAAATGAGAAAGTAGAAAGAGGTGCATGCATTTTATATAGGAAAAAAGGAAATTATTCCTCAATCTATGGGGATATATAATAAAATAAAATAAAATAAACTGTAAAGCAGGTGGTGGGAGCAGTGCATTGAATACGAGTCATTTGCTTGTAAGAGATTGATAGCCAAATTGCAGGTTTTAATACTTTTAAAGCCAAACAATGCCAGTTCAGCATCAACTAATTAACACATTAATCAATTCAAATTAAATGATGAAGAAGACAAAAACTAGGTTGGACGGTAATCTATTCATATAATACTAATATGCTAAAAGATACTTTAATTCTGAAGCAATGGAAATTACATGGAGATTAGCCCACGACCTTGATCTAATGAAAAGAGTGTAACACATGATGAGTGGGTTATGCACATGTTATGAATTTAAACCTTGCATTAACAAATGAATTAGTGTAACGGATAACTCGTCTCTAAATAATAAAATTCGTTGTCAATCTTATTTTGTGATGATTTTTTTGAAAAAAAATATATATGTTAGCAACGAGGTACTTAACAACGAATTTCGTAGTTAATTACTGTTTTATTTGAAGTGCTAACGTCAGTGGCGGAATCAAAATTTCACTAAAGAGATTCAAATTATTAAAAAATAAATACGCGAAGAAGCCAAGGAGATTCAATGTTTAATATATATAGTAAAAAAAAAAAAATAAAATAAAAATTGACCTATCTACACAATGTAAGTTTTCGATGAAGTGAGATGTCAGTCGACATAGTTCGAACAAAAGTGGCTCCCCCACTACTTGTCGCAAATAAAAGTACAGTATAAAAGCGGAGAAGGATTAAAGGATCTGTTAAATCCATTATTATCCCCCAAAATTTTAGATCGTACACCATTTGATCCTCGGGAATTTCTTTGTTATAATGAAAAAAATTTTAGATCGTACATCATTGACCCTCGAGAATTTCTCCTTTACATAATGAAAGTTAATGACTCAAAGCTCAAACTCCAGCTGTAGTTTTTGCTTTGAATTCTTAATCAAATTTCTGGGGCTTAGCGTTTAGATTAGACTTAAGAAATCAAATATTGAAGCCACACGGTTTTGCATTTGTTTAATACAAATAGTTAATTCATACCCTATATTAAAATACTCATCAATAAGCTCACTTTATTTTAGAAATTTTCGAAGATAATATAAATAGAACAAAATGTAGATAGGAAAAAAACTAGTCATATGTGATCTGTTCAAACGAGGGTGATTGAATTAGGACATTTGCAAGACCAGATTCACTGTTTAAATGCGTTTTTTTTTTTTTTTTTGGTTGAAATGAAGATTGGATGTTATGGGAAAATAATATATTATATTTATCTACTGTAATTATTTAATTAAGCTAAAATTATAGTTTCATATCACTATATGGCACGGGAGTTAGGGTGCAATCTTTACGAGATTACTTCACTTGTCTGCTTTTTTAAAGCAAATACTACAATAACTCAACCGTAATCCAAATTGATCGATTATAAATTATTATATCTTTAGTAACAGTGTTTTGTATTGAAAAAATTCATCATAAATATTATTAGCTAGTTTTACATGGTAGTTACTAGGCCACTGTAACCCTTGTTATTTTCCCGAATTTGAGACCGATAATGTGAACAAACTCACAGGGCAAAATTCTTTTAACTCAAAAGAAAATTTCAAGATTTTCCTTTTTCACCTTAAATTTTTCATGATCTCTTTCATCACTTAAACTTTTGATACGTCAATATATATATATATATATATATATATATATATATATATATATATATATATATATATATATATATATACTCAACATTGTGAAATGAATTTACAATTGCAACTATATGTGACAACTTGAAGAGGGAACAGCTCATTTTGTTGGCAATCACAATAACAATTATTGGATTCCTCAACTGAAAAAATATAATAAGCCATCATTCAACTTGTATATTTGAGAGCACTTGAGAAGATTCCTTTTAAATATCTAGAGGACTTGGGTTCTTTTTTTTTATTATTTTTTTTTAACAATTCTAAATTATTTGGTACATTCTTGATAGATAGAGAATAAGAACTGAACCTAAAGATGGTTTTGAATTAATAATTGCAAACTAACTTTGATGTCCGAATCAGTCTGCACACACCTTGATTATTCCAATGAATACATGTTCGAAAAAGTTTAGGGGATGATAAAATCTCCACAAAGATAATGATATTTGAGTCAGATTGTGCACTTATGAGCTATTGTGACGGATAGTTGTTTATGACTCGAAAAAATTCAAGGGATAATATGACCCTTACAAAGATCAATGTGTAATTGAGAATCCGAGTAAAGTTTAGGCTTAGGGGGTACTCATGCTTATTCAGATCATTTTTATTTTTTTTGGCATTTACGTAGGCCTCACAGGTGGGCTGAATCCTGATAAATGTGGGTTGGGCTTCTTTTAGCAACATCTAAAAACCCATTAAGTTTTGGCAACTTGATTTTTCATACATTTTTTTGCGCGGAATGTCCTTCAAAGGCACTGGTCTTTAATTTTTGACCCTCAAATTGTTGGTCTTTAATTTTTTCCATTCGCCTAAAAATTCATGGGTTCTGGATTCAAACCCTCGCTCAGTCAAAAATAAAAAATAAAAAAAAAATCGCAAGGCTGAATTTTGGATTCAAACTTATAGGGCAGAGTTTGGGCAAAAGTCTGCCTTAAGGCCTAACTTTTGCCCGAATATGCCTATTTTGGGCAAAGGCCTAATTTTGGGTAAAAATCTGCCTTAAGACCTAACTTTTGCCCGAATAGGCTTAATTTTGCTACAAACCATAGCCTTGCGAAATTCTTTTTTTTTTTTTTTTACAGAGCGGGGATTCGAACCTAGAACCTCGAGGTATTAGGCGAAGGACAAAATTAAAGACCAACAATTTGAGGGCCAAAAATTAAAGACCAATTGCCTTTTAAGGCCAATCGAGCAAATGACCCTTTTTCATACAACAATATATGGTCAAGTATTAGGGAAGAATTGCACGGTTTGTCCTTCAAATGGGCTGGTCTTTTATTTTTGCCCTTTGAATGTGATGGTCTATAATTTTTGTCCTTCAAAACTGAACTTATGCCTAACGGGGCATAAGTTCTTTAAGGGCGCGAGATATAACTTGTGAAATATTATAATGCAAAAATATAAACTTATGCCCCATGAAAACTTTATTTCTCTTGAGGGGGAAATTTAAAGACCAACACAAAATAAGGACAAAAGTGCAAATGACCCAGTATTAGGCTATTGGAAAAGTCCATTTGCAACATCAATTGGGCAAATGCAGAACAAGACATCCATCTAGTTCAAGATCTTTCTATCTTACCAATAACAATTTTGATGAGATTAATATAATCCCTCCATTCTTAACCAGCTGGTAGGGTGTTCGAACTTGAAAAATGAAAAAAAATCCTAATAGGAAGCGCTTCCTGGGTACTATGCCACACAACTAGGAATTAGTCGGGCCTCAAAATAGATAAAGGAAACTGAATGGGAAGCCAAAACACAAAAAAGAGCTTCTTATCTTCACCAAATGATTTTAGTTGTATTGGATCATATATGAGCCAACTGGTGTAAATTATCTTTCCAAATGGCATTCAAGCCAGGTACTCTAATATATTTTACAGACTTTCCTTAACTCCCTTCATATTTGAACGAATTTAACTTCTATATACTTATATCATAAAGTCCACTATCAGTGTAATTTAACATGTTTTGTTTACCTTGATTTTCAAGTTATTAATTTCACTTATTATGAAGAGTCACCTATAGTTATCTTTAGACAACTCGATAGTGGACAAAGTTCCTTTGAACTCTAGTTCAAATCGTCTAGCATACAATTATCCGATGAACAAAAATTATGACAGATACCCGGTGCAGGATATTATTGCCAATTTACGGTGATTTTAAAGGTGTTTTTTCATTCCGTCTACCTAGCTAAACATAACAATGTAGGGGCGGACGGCGGGCAAGGGCTACGTATACCGTTAAAAAATCACTAAGTCAATGTAAATTTTTAAGGGATAAATTGTGTAAATTGATATAAGCGTGTGTGTGTGTGTATATATATTATTTTGCCTTACTTGAGTTGAAAAATCACTAAGTCAATGTAAATTTTTAAGGGATATATATATATATATATATATATATATATATATATATATATATATATATATATATATATATATATATTATATATATATATATATACTTGAGTTGAGGGTCTATCGGAAACAACCTCTCTACCTACACATGGTAGGGGTAAGGCTGCGAACACACCACCCTCCCCAGACCGCACTTGTGGGATTACAACTGGGTATGTTGTTGTTTGTTGTATATTCTATTTTGCCTTAATAATCATGAAAAATATGAAGAAATTTTTCGTAGAAAGCAGTTTCCTCCTTAATAACCACGAGGTGGAAAAAGAACTCCAATATAAGTTGTCTGTCAACTAAACAGTGACTAAAGAAAAGGAAATTTAAATGGAAAAATTACAGCTCAATATCTTTGGGCGATCTAGTTTACAAAATGATCAACAAATAGTTTTGTGTATTATACTTAATTATACATATGTTATACATATAATATACGTATAATATACATATCGGTGTATAGATTTTGTGTATCTGGGCTACTTTCGATAACTAGGTTTTGCCGAAGGGACATAAACGAAAGTTACCCAATATATATTCTATTTCAACTCAAGCTAAGTAGTACAAGATCACTTTGTTTTTCATTTCAAGATATGAGCTAAATCCAAAAAGGAGCTCGAAAGTCGGGATAGACGGGAAGTGGTAGAATTTCGAGTTTGAACAATAAAGCTAAAATCCTAGTTCCGACTCTGTAGCAACATTTAGGCTTGAAATAGACATGTATAATCCACAAGTGCAAACATTCTGGACCTTCAACTTTAAATCATTCAATTTTATAATAGATTACACAAACCAACATTTATTGGTCTTTAAACTAAGAATCAAGTATATGTATATGTTTAGCAGGCTGTTTCAGAATTTGATGCCTTTATACCTCCCACTACCAAAAAAAAAAAAAAAAAAGACTAGTCGAGTTATTAAAGGAACAAATGATTATCATGTTGTATCTAAATGTAATGCTTATGCCAAATTTGTAAGTTGGTATCATTGTGTTGTAGTGAACAACTATAAGATACCATTTTTTGTTTTGTGTTACACATGGTTCAGTATTAAAGACAACAAAGTTGGTCCTGTGTATATGTGGACAGGAAAATTTATGTAGGAGAAATTTGTCTAAAGTTCACATTTCTAATTTTTTTGGGGACCATTGAATGATCACTGTATGGATTGGATTTTCCCTAGTTTAATATCTTCTTCTCTATCATTTGAAAAGTCTTGTGGAGAACAAGATGGAAAACGACAGGATATACGAGTAAATCCATCAATATGTCGGAAATTTGTAAGAAGCTACAGCTCATCCATGGACCACTAATCATATTATATTATCTATACTAAAAGTGGGAAGCTCCAAAGTACAAAGTTGGATTACTAAAATGCCCATAAAATATAGAATGATAATTTTACCCTCCAAAAATAAATTTCTCCTTTAATATTAATTACAAATTTAAAATGTAAAATTAATTCATAATAAATTGAGTCTCTTCCACTGCTCTCATTAAATTCACATCACATACAATGCAGTGCATTAGTTGTATGATGATCTGATATACGTTGATTATTTTTACCTTTATATATTCTCAACCTAATTGTTCCAACAGTCATTGAAGACTGCAGTTATGAAAATTTTGTCACTAAATGAGACGAATTGTTTCATCTGCCAATGGTAGTCAAATTACATTTAAGCTTCATTTCTAAAAACGTCTAGGCTGAATTTGAATATTAAAGAGGGTGTCTTATTTAATGTTATCATATTGAATGCTAATAATACCTATAATAAATTAAATGATAAATTGATTCCTAAAAAGTGTATGTACTACAGTATCATTTTAGAGGCTCTCATCGTGAACCACTTTTTTCACATTTACGGATGAATTATAGGTAATTTAAAGATTAGTAGTGGATTTGTGATTTAATGTAATCTTATTAAATGCTAAATAATTACTACAAAAAATAATTACAATGAAATAACTTTCAGCAGGTTATAATTACAATCACATTAACTTATTAGAAAATT
>NC_081350.1:41046968-41140084 GCF_029784015.1 Lycium ferocissimum | reverse complement strand
GTTGTATATGATAAGAGTTCAGACGTGCACAAACGTCATTATGTGGTAAAATATAATAGAAAAATGGGTAATAAAATATAAACAACTTACCTATGATGCCAAATTTGTATGAAGCATCTGGATCAACCTTTGGAGGAGTTTCGAAAAAAAACTTTCGAGCAGAATCACCATTTCCAATTTCATAGTAATACTTCGTGTCATACTGAAACGAAGGTAAAACTAATTGGTCAATTAGATAGAAAATGGAGGATGATATTTAAGACATCATGGACAACACTATCATGACTGTATATGCTATATCAGTGGCTGAGGCGGAATTTTTAACAAGGGGTTCATTATCTACAATATATACATAAAAAAAAAAAAAATTGACCGTGTATATACAACTTTGCCACTGATATTATTATCACTATGCAAAGTCAACCTAACGTTCTTAATCTTTGCTCCAAGTCGAGGAAAGATCTTATGGAACTAAAAAAGATGTTCTAACTACCAACTTTACTTTACAGCATTCCATCTCATTCCAAACAGCAAATTTAACAATACAAGGTATATGAGAAAAACGTAAATGCTTTGTGCAAATACAGTGGCATGATGTACATGACACTTAAACGAAGAGATGACATGGTGATTCTTTCGTCCTCCAGAACTATAAAATCGAGGAGTTTAATTACCTGAAGGCCATGAAGAAAGCACTTGTGTATATAGCCAGACTTGTAGTTGTAAAATGTGTAGTTTGTGAATGATCCCTCAGCTTTAAAATCATATTTTCCTTCAGATAATCCGTAACGGACTTGACTAGGCCCCGGTTTATCAGGCGTGACCCATGAGATTAGTACAGCCTTCCCTTCATAATCACCCTGTGTTATATGCACCTATCGTAAAATGAAAGTTAGCATTTTAGATGAAACACATAGTCATTGTTATCTCAAAAACATGTTCATCAGAAAACTTGTAGCACCAGAATATTAGCATAAGAAACTGTATTTAGTTACAGTAGTCAAAAAGAAACTATGGGAATCTAGTTTCTCCCAATCTTTGAACAGATAAGCAGAAACAGAACGTTGCTCTTGAAGATTATGAGTATAGTTGATATTACAACATATTTCATTATCACCTAATTTCTCATTCTTTTACGCAGTTGTAATAACCCATGGACCTATGGCGGTTGAACTTGAAGTCTTCAACCAAGAAAGTATTTTGGTAGGAAGTCCAACCACTACATAAGTCGCCATTCTTCCAGGAGAGAAGCAAGTTACCTTTCTTTCTTTGATCCCCTTCCTGGGCAAGGAAGAGAAAAAAAATGGACCGCAGATGGTAGTCGTGGCTGATTAGAGGACCTTACGCAGCGAAGCAAACTCTTCTATGGTGTTGCATTATCTTTGGCGGACCCTCCCCCCCACCCCCACCTAGTCTATCATGCTAGAGCGGTTTGAGAAGAACGATTAGGCTCATATTATGTCCTTTCTACATGCCTATAGACGAAGTGCTTCATTTCAACTCGAAAGCGGAATTGTTGTGAAACTTGCCTTAGGCACGGAAAGTTAATGGCAATATAATGGTGAGTTCAGGATTCAACTGTTGAGGCTCCTTTTGGGTTAAAACCCCAAGGAGGCAAAACCGTAAGCCCAAAAGCCTTGAGGTAGCCCATAGGAATCAAGCCAAAGCCGACAATACCTTGGTAGTTGGGCCTGGGCTGTGACAGTAGTGATCATTACACAACTACGTGTTCTGAAGATCGAATATTATCTTCAAAGCACTTTGGATTTTTTTAGTCTTAAAAGTCTTTCTTAATATTTCAGCCTTTCAGGGCCTTCCAATTTCTATGCAATTTCACCATAACTATTTCTGTTTCATTGTAAACCAAGAGGAAGAAAATCAAGTTGACACTGAACTATATAAACCATGCTAGCTACTCGAGTTGAATTAAATCAAGTTTTTCAAGATGTTAAACAGAAACACGCTTCCTCAGAGATACTTCAATTTCTTAAGGAAGATCAACTGAACAAAGGTATAGTAACTTACTTGTTGTGGAGCATTGTAACCCTTTGGAACTGCAAAGACTTCATTGTCAAGAGGAATATCGACAGATGGCCACTCGTTACGAATAAATGAACTTGTTATGCCAGCACTCCCGTTGTCTATCAGTAAAACAATGGAAAACGAAAAGAAGAGATGAAGCAACATTGAATCCTCTCAAGTAACAATATTTCAAGAACACCAATTAATATGATTCACTGCACCAAGAAAGAACAAAAGCAGTAATTAGAATATATCTTAGAAAGCATTTGTTTCCTTCTTTGAAAAAATTCAAGTTATGAACATATAATCAATTGATTCTTAAGATTACTAGAATTGATGAAAAAAAAAAAAAAAAAAAAAAGTTTAACTTATATACTCTAACTGTGTGAAAATTCTTTTCACACTATCGGGTCACACAAAAGATATCTGCAGGTAATCCTCCATAAGATGTTGAATTTGAATGCTTGAAAATAAAGCAGATTACCTACTACAACAGGTGAAGGTGATCTGATAATGTAAAATTTCTTTATACAGCAGATGTTAGTTAAACTTAAACTGAAAACATGTCATACCACATAAATGAATGTGGAGTTTAAGTTTATGCACTTATTGTGTAAAATATATTTACACAAACGATTCGATTTATATGGTAAGGAATTAAGTTATATGCACTGACGGTATACATTTTTTTACACTATCGCTGAATTTTAACACACGATAGCACGTTAGTTGACAATACCATTTTTTTATCATTTTACCAATTAATGTATATCAAGAGATTTACATGTAATTATCTAATAAGTGACAAGATTATGTAAATATCTTTTACACCATTAGTATATAAAACTAAAACTCACAAGATAATTACAAGCAAATCTCTATAATAAATGCTACTAATTGGTAATCTGATAAGGAGAGTAGAAAGATCGTAGCTAAGCTGCAACTACTAGAAATAGAGGTTTTTCCCACGACATATAGTGGGAAATTTGTGTTATAAAATATGACTTTTCCACCTCATTCCCACCGAACCAGCTCATTGGGAAAACACATAGTGGGAAACAGGTTCCTATTGAAACGTTGGAAATTTCATAATTTTTTCGTGTGAAAACACTACTATTTAGGTTTCTCTCACCAACTCTCAGTGAAAATAGCCACTAAACATTTTTCAGTGGAAAATTTCAGCGGGAAAATAATGAGTTTTTAGTAGTGGCTATCCTTACATTGTCTGTGTCTATAGGGGTGGAGCCACGTGGTAGTTATAGATTCTGCAGAACTCAATAAACTTTGGATCACATCTTACATTTTTGTGACAAAAAAATCATTTAACTAAAAAATACTGACCCCACCTCTATGTGTTTATAACTTAAATCCATGAATTTGGCATTAGAACAAAATTGCTAACCAGAACTCATAAACTAAAAAATACTGACCCCACCTCTATATGTTTATAACTTAAATCCATGAATTTGGCATTAGAACAACAATAAAGTGATATAGATTATAGGAGAGTACCTTGGAAAGTTGAAACTAATGATCACCAGCTAGGGTGTGAAAATATTGGCAAGCTGTTTGTTTAGATATTGTTAGTATTATTCAGCATTGCTTATTTGATGAGTAAGCTTTGAGTATAAGTAATGATGAGTCAAACAGACGTAAAGATAGCAGCACGAAATGGCGCAAGATTGGATCAAGATGTGTTGTCTCAGTCATTCATGGGATGTGAAGTTTCTTTGTTTGTTTGTTTTCAATTATGGGATGGGTTCGGTATCTGTATTAGGGCACGACTAAATTCGGTTTTGCGCTAAGAAGTCTCATATTGTGGGTAAAGTGCTCCCTAACAAAGACGATTTCATATCCAGGGCTCGAACCCGAAATGACAAGATCTCTGATTAAATATGAAAAAATAAAAATACTTACCACTCCACCGTAACCCTTATTAATAAAAACTTTGAGTTAATTATATGCACTAATGATATAATCTTTTTTACTCTCTCTGTATATTGTTTACTAGTAGTAATATTTTTCGATTATCAGATCATGCTTGCTGTAAATAGTAACCATGTTATTGCAGATGATTTAATCTGACGGTTTAATAACATTTTATGCTCGCGGAATATAGAACTTGAATTATTTCCATTGCCCAAATTTATGTTTTCTTTTAGTGTGTCCTACAATAATGTATCTTTCTACATTTGGAAATAATTTAAAATTTTCATTTTAACTTAAATGAGATGATTTATAGCCATAGAAATGTTCAAGTTTTATTTTTAGACCACAAATTTCAAAAGTCTTTATTTTTTTTAAAAAACTTCTTGTCAAATCAAATAGCGTCACATAAATTGAAACGGAACGAATATTTTTAATGAGTTTAAGTGCAATGCACTAATAGTATAAAATATATTTATATAATCAAATTAATTATTAGGTAACAAATAAATCTCTATGATAAATATTAACTGAAACATGAAGCAAAAAAAATAGTACTCCATTAACATGTTATCACAAGTTAAACGGTACTGATTGTTCTTTTAAAAGCACAATAAGTGATCATCCAGTTCTTTTTTGTTTTTTTTTTTTTTCTGAAATTTAAATCTATTTTAATGCGCTAGTGGGATGGGAAGTTCTTTAAAAGTATTCCCTGACAATTAGATTGGTTTCTTTTAAAAGAAACTGTTTGTTTCTATTGTAAATAATTATTATATATTCGCCCATCATGAAGCTAAATTAGCTGTTTATATTTTGTCTTCATATAATAAATGAAAGGAGATATATTTTTTAACTATATTTTTTTTCATATTCTCTGAAAAGGAAACGGTTGCATGAGCTTGCCCATACAATATAGCTCACATGGTTGGTACATGAAAAATGTAATGGTCGCACTCAATATTTACACCAAATCATACTAATTTATTATAATTAAATTATAAATTAAGGTGACACGGTTATTGATTAACTATAATTTAGTGGAAAGAGTTTACATATAAAGAAAAGTATCATATTTTATAGGATTGATGTAAATCCCGGGTTCGGATAACTTTTTACAGGTATATATGTAGCATGGGCATAATAGTTGTAGGCTTGTAGCTCAGATTTAGTATGGGCAAACTAATAATTTGTTTGTCAATGCGTGGCCTAGCTTAACAATTGATTGGCTAACAAACATGCATCTTCTCTAGATGGATCAAATATGTGATCTGTGAGTACACGTGGAATTTTTATTTTTTGATGACCGAGAAAATTGTTTGGGGTTAACGATCTTCGAAACTTGGGAATAATGATCCGTTCCTCTACCTTCTCAACTTGAAAAATACGAGAGTTAGTTTGCATGATAGGGCTTCGAAACTTGATGGACGAGCATGTATTATTTCGGGTTTAAAATCTTTCTTTAACCATGAAATCTTAAAAATATGTTTGTTATGATGAGCCAAACCCCATGAGTTGAGGAAATGAACTTTTAGTTGTCGCGCTTGGTAATTATTTATTCCTAATTGTCTCAAAATAATATTTTTTTTTTTTAACATGTCTCGTACAGTTACCTAACCTAGACATCACAAGTTGCACTCTTACCACAAAGCAAAGCACTGGTGGCTAATAAAAATAAATCTAATTAACTATGATTAAGTGTAAAATCATATGTTATGAGCACATATTATACACATCATTTTGATGCATATACCATATTGTAAAAAGTGCTTTCCAAGCAGCAATATCATTCCACGAGTTTCCCATTTGGTAAAGTTATCACTTGCAAGTGGGCACTACATTTTTAGCTTTTGAAAATGTTCTTTTTAACTTCATTAATATCTGATTGCCAAAATATGAAGCAAAAATAAAGGGGATCTTTATACAAATACCCGGTTATTCACTGGTTGTTTTCCTAACCGATATACATAGATTATATACTTATGATACAGAATTATATACATAATATACATATATAATATATATACTATACATCCGTCAGTAATTTTTAGTTTGAGCGATTGAATGGACAGCTAGTTTGGTTAATTCTTCAAAATAAAAGCAAATAAGTACCTAAAGAAAGGGTAGACTAATTCTGAATTTTTAATTGCCTCTTCTGAGACAGTTACTGAATCACATAAAATATCATTAGGAACAGAAAATTTGAAGATTCCAAGCTTAGGCCAATATAATAAATCACATACAATTGAACTTCAGTTCATGTAAACTACATAGAACAGTAAGTTCAATTAGTCCTCTGGGAAACCTAAATATCTGTTAATTAGTTTAGCAACTGGTTTCGCGTCATCTGGTTGATATGGTACAAGAGATTGCGGATCCATCTCCAAGATAGTCTTGCATAATGTTTGTGGACGAGCACAATACAAATGCTTTCTCTCAGCCAGTTCTTCTGCGAGCTCGCTTTGATGGTTGTCCATTAGATCCTCATTGACTACCACAATTAATGGTTTGCCCAGCCGTAGTGTCTCAAATATGCTCCCTGAACCTGCAGCACTTTCAAACATGTTACATAGCCTTACCTTTTTAATTCATTTTCTACAATCTAAACATGATCAAAATCAAACTTCTCAAAGCATGCACGTATAGAAGTCATATAATGACCAAAAATAACGGTCATTTCCCTATTTCTCAACATGCCACCTCAGAAGAAAGTGCAGCAAGTTTTCACCAATCATATATCTTCTGAGGCCACTAGCAGCCGTAAATATTTGTGTTGAAGTGTGTGAACATCTCATCTAAAAGCTTAAGCTATTATAGAGAATGTACTTTTATTTACTTATATTTTTAATAGACCCCTCGTGCGCAGGTTTGATTCTTTCTTAAGGGCAATCACATGAAAATTCTTTGACAATAGGTCGCATCAAGACCCGAACGCAAGGTCTCAGTCTACTCTAATATCATGTTGAAGAGTGTGACCAGTTCATATAAAAGCTTAAGCTATTAGAGAGAGCACACTTTATTTAGTTAATATTTATCTTTAACAATTTGCTTGCAAGGAACTGAGCAGAAGTTTGACATAAATCCCATCACGGGATAGACGTCTTAAGGGATACAGAGTCATCTCCACACATTAGGACACTTGATTCCCCCTACATTTTCTAGTTAAGTTATCATAAGCACTGGAACGCTATAAAAATGTTTAAGCGTCTCAATGAGAGAAAGATAACTCTAGCTTTTGGCATCTGCTATTCACACGTTTTTTTCCTGCTATTGTACAACTATTATCTCTATCTATGAACTAATTCCCCAAATATATAGCCTTTTTAATCCAACGTTGATATCCAAAAGGCTAAGTGCTCTGATGGGCAAGTTAAAGGAGAATAATAAGCAAAAACAAATGACAGATGAAAGTACCAAGGTGATATGCTGTAAGTATAAAGCTGCATTTATCGTTAACCATGAATTACCTGCGTGGCTGATTTCGAGTGATGCTGATTTCAAGTAGTCAGCTATGCTTGATGAAAATGTGAAGTAGTCCAGAGCTGGGGAACCATTTTCAGCAGTTGACTGGAAAGATAACAGAAAGTTAAAAGACCAGAAATAAATGAGTAACTATCATTTATCAGGCAAAGAAGAATTGTCAAGTATGTGAATCACTAACATAAAAAAGCAAGTTCGTTGGAAAGGAAAATTTGGCCATTGCAATCAAATGATGAACAGTATGAAGTCAACAAGCATACATTTTGCACGTAATGAACTAATTAAATTGCAGTCAATCAGTTCAAATTCAAACATCAAATGATTGTGCAGATAATGCGTCCTGAATTCTCATCATGGGAAACTAATACGGTCCTTAACTATTATGAGATGCAACCACCCAAAAGAACCTAAATGTAACTTCACGTCATGCTTTCCAAATCTATCGTTTTTATTGTCCATCAAAGAAAAAAGTTGAAACTCGGTAATCACAAATATGATCTCAGCTTCTTAAATACTCCAGTACGCTAAAGTCATTTTCAGTCACTATACAGATTAGAGCTACATATCCAAACATAAATTCTTCTCTGAAACTTCAAATTTTCAGATTTGTATTAACCAGACATATCTCCCCTAAAAGAACATATAATTTGCATACAAGAAATATCTTCTGTTGTACTGTGCAAATGCTTAATGTCGGAGAGAATTATGATCCTTGGCTTGAAATTTTCACGAGAAATTATGCATTACTTTTTAAAAATAATCCATTTGCACATTTAAAAGCATATGAGCTGAATGTCCTTGGTCCAATCCAAGTCTATACTTTCTTCGCAGCAACCAAAAAAAAAAAAAAAAAAAAAAGAAATCACAAAACCAAACAGCAATTACTTCCACAATCCTGGTACCAACAATTCTGCATAATTTCTCAAATTTCACTAACTCATTGTTCTTTCCTTAATTAGCCAACTCAACACTTATTCTTATGCATTTTCTCTTTTTTGCTTAAGCCAAGGAGAGACATCAACCGATGCTGCCTTTAGGCAGCGTTTTCAACATTATATATGTTAAAACTCACTAACATTTCAGCAAATATAAGATCTGAACCCATAATTTCAAAAGTATAATGACATAAGTTCCTTGATCCGCCTCTGAGGACACAACTTTTTGGATTCACAACTATAATAAGAAACTGAAAAGCCAAAACTTTCACTACAAACGTGTTAACAGAAAAAACAAATATCAAGAGAAATGTGAAATGTGAAATTACATTCTCCTTCGCAATATCATCTATCTCAACCATTTGGTATTTCCAAATTACATTCAAGAACAATTCGAAGCTGCAATAAATATATGGTACATATTACACGTTGAAATAAGGGAGAATAACATTGAGGGTGTGTTTTGGTATGAAGAAAAATATTTTCCGGAAAAAGTTTTTTTGAAAAAAATTTGTTCCACCACCAAAAAATTTAGAGATAATTTCAAATGGACTAACGAAGAAAAAGTAAGCAAAGTTTCCCTTTTTAATGGAAAATAATTTTTTAATGTTCGATTGCCAGAAAATGACTTATATTCAAGAAAACATTTTTTTTGTTTCCCATTCGGAGTTAAATCCAAATGGGGTGGATCTTTACCCAGAGTAGAGCATAAACCTAAAAAGACGAAACATATATACACATTCAGGAACAAGAAAAGATCATCGCGGTTTGGATTAAATCTCGATATAAGAATACATCAATGAGAACCTAATTCGATAAGTTTAAAGACCCTTTCATATAACTTATAATTTTATAATGGAAAATCGTACCCGCATTTGGCCCCGACTAAAACATTTCAAAAAATGTCACGAACACCCTGAAGATCAAATTTCACTGCTCAAACACAATTTAGTATATCATCATAATTTCAAAATATGAACTATGGGAGACAAAAGTCATCATCATCCGAGATACTAAGAATCGTTTTTTAACATTGCAGATAATTTTTTTTAAAAAAACTAAAATTTTGTAGGGAATTTGTTGCTGAAACTCACAATTTCAATCTCCAAGACTTATTCCAGAGCAATTCGAACCTGCAATTAACAAATGGTATATATTCCCTCCGTCCCAATTCATATAAAGGTTGATCAATTTGGAAAGTCAAAACGGCTCTTTCTTTGACTTTTTCATATGAAAAATTAATTATACCAACTTAAGTACTTTTTATTAGTTTTCAAATATGTAATTTTTTTTATGACATGGGAAATCCACAGCCGCTACCCTTCGGGTGTGCGCAGGGTAAAACCTCACTCCTGTGCAATACGCAAAGCACACAGGAGAGATAGCCCGCACAAGCCCCGTGTGACGACAAGCTCGACCTAGAAGGCAAATCCCCTGCCGTAGGCAAGGAATTTCGAACCTGAGACCAAAAGCCCCGTGCTCAACCAACTGAGGCACCCTTTGTAAAATACTTGAAAGAATTTATGTTTAAAATTGAGTCAAAGAGTTGTTTGACACTCCAAATTGGTCAACCTTCGCATAAATTTGGATGAGATAGGAGTATTACACATCAAAATAAAAGTAAGTAATAACATTAAAAATTGAAATTTTTAGATTGAAATTTTTAGCTCAAAATCCAATTTGGGATATCTTCAAAAATTCGAAATAACATTAATTAGTAAATATCACAATGAACTATGGAGATACACGAGGAGGGCACATTAGGAGGGACACGATTAGGAATGAGGCTATCCACGACAAGGTGGGAGTGGCCTCTGTGGAAGACAAGATGCAGGAAGCGAGACTGAAATGGTTTGGACATGTGAAGAGGAGAGACACATTTTTCCTAGTGCGGAGGTGTGAGAGGTTGGCCAGGATGGTTTCAGAAGAGGTAGGGCTAGGCCGATGAAGTATTGGAGAGAGGTGATTAGACATGACATGGCGCAGGTATAGCTTACCGAGGACATGACCTTAGATAGGAGGGTATGGAGGACTCAGATTATGATAGAACGCTAGTAGATAGTCTTTATCCTTTCATATTAGTAGTCGCATTATCGCGCTATTGTTTCTTGTGCTTTGATTTCTGCTACTATATGTTTTTTGTTATACTTTGATTATCTTATTTTATTTGTGGTAGCTACTGTCCCTTTGCATACTGCTTCATCATGGCTTAGTCGCTTTCGTTATTTTTCATTTTCATGCCGCTTTGAATTTCTTGGCCTTCTCTCTCTCCTCTTTTTCTCTCTCTTTATGTTTTCTATTGAGCAGAAGGTCTTTTGGAAACAGCCGTCCTACCTTGATAAGAGTAAGGTTTGTGTATACAATACCCTCCCCAACATTGTGGGATTTCACTATGTTGTTGTTGTTGTTGTTGAACTATGGAGATACACAACATTATAATATAATTACTAAAATTTTGGGTCCATTTGATGTTGAGAAAAAGACATTGTGTGTCCAATGGCTCAAAGTAATGCCACATTTGGCCAATATTTGGGCCTAATACCCCCAGAAGTCCGCTCGGCCCAAAATAATGCCAAGCGCTGGCCAGCCCAGCAGCCCAAGCGCTTTTAAAAAAAAAAAAAAAAAAAAAAAAAAAAAAGGTCAGACTTTTTGTGGCGACTAAAATTCGCCACTAAAAGGCTTGGTAAAGAAAAATCAGGCTTTTAAGTGGCAATTACAAAAGTCGCCACTAAAGGTTAAATATCCCAAAACATGTATAATATGTATATATTTAGTAAAAATATCCCAAAATATGTATAATATGTGTATATTTAGTAAGAAATATCCCAAAATATGTATAATACATATTTAGTAGTATATACAAGAATGATACAGTTTATAAACATATGCTGGAATTATATATACACTTTATATGCAAGAATGATACACTTTATATACAAGAATGATACATTTTATATACATATGCTGGAATTAATTACACATTTATTATACATAATTATACGTTAATTATACATTTATTATACACATATTATACAATAATGATATGATTTATTTATTTTTACATATACAATAGCGATACATATTATATACCACAATGATACAGTTTCTATGATACATTTTTTATGCGTTGATACACTTTTTATACAAGATTGATACAGTTTATATACACATGCTGGAATTATATATACACTTTCAATACAAAAATGATACATATTATATGCAAAAATGATACAATTTTCTATTCTATAATACACATTATATACACAAATGATACATATTATATACAAAATTCGCATCAGAGTTTTTTGGAAAATTTCTTACAAAATATACACATATTATACATGTTTTGGGATATTTAACCTTTAGTATACAAGATTGATACAGTTTATATACACATGCTGGAATTATATATACACTTTCAATACAAAAATGATACATATTATATGCAAAAATGATACAATTTTCTATTCTATAATACACATTATATACACAAATGATACATATTATATACAAAATTCGCATCAGAGTTTTTTGGAAAATTTCTTACAAAATATACACATATTATACATGTTTTGAGATATTTAATCTTTAGTAGTGACTTTTTTAGTTGCCACTAAAAAGCCCGATTTTGCCGTAGCAACCTTTAGTGGCTTACTTTTAGTCGCCACAAAAAAGTCCGAAAGTGCGTGGACTGTGGGCGCCTTAGTGGCGACTTTTTAAATCTTTTGTGGCGACTAAACTTGCTACAGATTTTGACAACCGGATGAGAATTGTTTAGGGGATACTTTTTGGGTTTGGGAAAACTTGGGCCAAGGCCTCGGTTTTATTTTGGGCCCAGCGGCCATTTGTGTCGTTTTCCCTTTGATGTTTTATCCTGGCTTTCATATTTTCTTTTGATTTGGTAATAGAGTATATCACTACGAAAACATTGTTGTATATAGAATTCTATGCAAATTAATCTAAAGAGAGAAATTAGTTATTGTCGTAAGAAATCTATACATGAAAAAACTATTTAAATATGCTGTAAAATTAGTTGTAACATTGAAAATTTATGAGAACAAAGAATTTTTTTAGAAAGTCTTGTATATAGATGAGAGGGTGACACATATTTGATAACATTTCCAAAATAAAACAGAGAACTACCGTGGATGGATTTTCCAACCTTCAGATACAGAGCTCATTGACATATTGTTTGACTACGTCAACCATCGTGAAGAGCCTAACGTTGACGTGATCAATTTCGTTGAAAATTATGCTGATAGATACCCTAATCACTTGTTCGAGATGGCTATTGGGGGCCGTATGGAACCAAATATCAAATATTTCACTTCAACACAAAGAACAATCCAACTCGGATGAGCGTTGGGAAAATGCAAGTGCAAAGTCGATCAGAAGGAACGAATAATCTATTGGGGAGTATCGGAGGTATAAATTTGCTGGTGGGGGAGGGGACAATTTCAAGTGGCTGGTCAACGAATACGCCTTAAATCCCATCCCACCAAATGTTGACAATGAACACAATGAACGAAGAGGGCATGTGATATGTCGCCTAAAAAGAATTCGCCAATAGGTATTATTTTATTTCCCTTATTATTATTATTATTATTATTATTATTATTATTATTATTATATTAGGGTTTTTGTTATGATATTCATGAATAATCCTACAAAATGTGAACTTTGAAAGAAAAAGAAAACATAGTATTTGAAAAAATAATTGAAAGTAGTATTTAAAAGTTGGACAAAGAGGCCACATGCACTAAATTAAATGATTTTCTGCAGAGTTAACATTGTAGCACTCATTATCCTGTAAATAAGAGTCCTTCGAGGCTTCAACAATATGCAGTGAGCAAAAAACGAACGAATGAAGCAGCAAAATAAATAAATTTACTTGTCTTGGATGATTTTGACCAACATATAGAGTAATGATTTGACAAAAACGATAAAAAAGAGGATAAAGTGATTTGACATTTTTGTTAGTCCCTCCGTTCACCTTTACTTGTCAACTATATTAAAAAAAAAAAAAAAATATTTTACTTGTCCACTTTAGCATATCAGGAATTTTTTTTTTTTTTTACTCTTAACATTAATTACTCATTTTCAAATCATTCTCCAAGTTCAATGAAACTATACATCAATTAATATGGATTTATAGTAAAATACATACTTCATTTAGTAATTCTTATGAGGTGTGCAAAATTAAAGTGGACAAGTAAAAGTGAATAGAGAGAGTATGTACTTTTATTTTGGGAAATAAAGATGTGAAGTAGCTACATACAATTGTGATCTCCGGTGAAAGATTAAAGGACAAAATAAATTGAGCAAAAATGTGAAACGTTTATAACTATTCAAATTTTAACTCCATAAATTCTCCATATTTTAAGATAAAGAATGAGAAGATTGATTAATTAATAGTATATCAAGAAAAGATTTCCGGAGAGAATTAACTTAATAATTATTTGCATGTATACGATTCAAGAGTTAATACTGCAATAAATGTTGGGAGATAAAAAAATAACTCCAAAATATTATCCCGGGATTAGTTATCCCGTGATTTTATCCCAACCAAACGTAGGATAATATGGTACTAAATTTTTACCCTAGGACTATTTTTGCTTATCAATCATACCAAACTGACTATTTTTGCTTATCCATCATATCAAATGAACCTAAAGGATGTCTAAGGAAACTCTACGTTCGTGAAGCGGTAGTGTCGTGGGACATTATTATTGAATAAATACTTTGTAGCTGCTTTGTGACAGTTTTTTCCATAATATGAAGATTCTCCTATTTTTTTTAACCTATTCTACTTCTTTTTTGTTCTAGTCTCGTTTTTTTCCATCCATAGATAATAAAATTCGATTCAATATAGTGGAGAATGAGATGCGGAACACAATTACAGTACTATATAATTATATTATGTATATTACATTTCCATGCATTATCTTGTATATGCGGATCGGTCGCGGACCCGATTTTGATGCATTATCGGGGGTTGTATATGTGGATGATATTTTTTATACAAGATGATTTAATGGGAGTTTAAAATGATCAAGATTGGAGTTTAAAGTCATCAAGCCTTCATACATCAAATATATTCAAGGTGAGAGAGTTTAACAATGATTACATATGCGGGACTGAAGCAAAATTATTTTAAAAAAGGAATGCTACATAGAACCTCATTGGAAAATTGATCACAGAATACGATGATCCCAAGTCACTTTATACTCCAAGATATATTTAGTGTGACATGAAAAAAGAATTAGGAGTTGATTTGAACTATATGAAGGCTTGGATAATAAATATTATATACGTGAAAAATATATATATTTATCATTAAAGAAGAGAGTTAAATAATGGATTTATTCCGTAAAATGAGAGCTAAATGAAAATAAAGAATAAAAGATATCATTGAATCCCTGATTTACAAGATATTCCTTTCCGTAACATACTTGTTCTAATATGTTGAACTATAAACAATGTTCTTTTTGAAGAATTTGAAAAGTTATGCTATTTATGTGCTTAATTTTAATACCGTGACTTATAGTGTAATTTTATAGTGTTTTTTTTCTATTTCTATTTCTATTTGGAAAAAGAGATGCAACCACGTATTTCTTTTTCCTAATTGTATTTGGAAAAGGCCAAGGGAAAACAAGTTCGTGAAGGTATAAAAGAAGGGAAATGTTATAAATTTTATTTATTTATTACATATATATTACATATACATTCTTATGCGCTATGTATAATGTATATGCTTTGTATAACAATGCAAAAACATTGTATAACTATGTATAAACATAGTATTTCCTTAGGAATCAAAAATTGATTAAAATCTGACGAACTTCATTGTATATCTTAAAAGATATGATATATTCAAATGTCAAATGCAGCACATGTTCATCATCTTCTAAAAGAGAGAGGAAGAATATGAGAGAGGTTGATTAGGATTTTTGAAGAAGAGGAGGGAGAGTGTATAATCTGGAAAATGAACGTGGAAGGAAGAGAATGGGAATCACACGGGAGAGAGAAAAGCGAAAGTGGAAACCAAGGCTAAACCGGCAATTTGCAAGATTGTCCTTTGTTGGGGGTGGTCTTTAATTTTTGGCCCTCAAATTGGTGGTCTTTAACGTTTACCCTTAAGTCCCAAATTCCGCCTTAACGCAAAATTTATATGACAGAGACAGAATTTTTGTCCATGCAAATTAAGGCAGAATTTGCATGTGTAGAAATTCTGTCTCTGCCCATGCAAATTCTGCCTTAAGCCTGAGTTTGCAAATGTTGCGATTTTTTTTTTTTTACTGAGTTGGGGTTCGAACACACAATTTCGGTGTATTAGGCGAAGGGCAAAACTTAAAGAACACCAATTTGAAGGGCAAAATTAAAGACCACCCCAAATGAAAGACAATCCGCGGAACAAAAAAAAAAATAAGAAAGAGAAAATTGGGTCAATGTTGATTAAGTAGAAGGCCGACCGTCACTTAGACGTAATTATCTCTAAGAATAGACCGGCCCATTTGAAGAGCAACAACAGGTTGGAAAACACAATGCACAAAAGTCACAAATTAACTAACCAAAGAAAATTATTTTGTCATATCTTATTCCCACAGTAGGTAATTGCCATTAGCAATTATGGGACTAATCTGCAAAAAAAATGATAAGATATACAAAAATATCACAATAGTAGGTAATGCAAGCAAATAATTTATTAGAGTTCAATTATAATAGGAGCATTACAGTTTTGTAATAAATTAACATATGAGTTTGATGAAATTTTTGTCCTTGAAGTGACTCATATGTATCATAATATAGGCATTGAAATTTTTATTAACTTATTTGCTTAGTTGGGAATTTAGGTTATAAATGTTTTAACTTGAAACACTCTTGTTTTGAAAATTTTACGGTCATTTCATTTTTTCTTTGCAATAGTTAGATTTCACGAACTTTAATCTTGCAGAATATTTGTACTTACTTTACTTATAAATAAATTCACAATGCTCTAAACTCTAAAGTGGCTAGATTTACGACATAACTCTGATTTAGCTCTCATAAAGATTGAAATTGTTTGAGATGAAGAAAAAAAAAATCTTATAATTTTTCTGTAAGGAATATTAAATAATGGAATTCTTTCATGTGATGTGGCGAAATTTTGTTCATAAAATATTTGTTTATGATTTGTTATAATTATATTGAGAGTTATCTTTTCTTCAATTTTTTATCATTGAGCTACAGATTTTCCTGGCGTTTTCAAATGAAAAATTAATCTTCTTAAGGTGTGGTTAGTTTTCTTAAATTATTCCTAACAGTGATAGTTTTCTAAACATATACATTTTGCCATGTTTCAAGTAAGTTGATTGTTTAATTATCTTATAGCTTGAACATTTTAGTACTAAATGATGATCAAGTGTGTTAAAAAATGAGCGTATACAAATGGGAAAAAAAAATTGGAGTCATAACTAGTCATTTTTAGACCGATTTTAAAGCAACTTGGCTACATATTAGCAAAAGAATGAAAATACATGTCTTCTTCTCATAAATTAAGACTACTTTAGCAATAAAAAATGTCGTTGCTGGTAATTATTTTAGATCTAAGAGAAAATTTTGTGGCATGATTACAATTGAAATTTTATTGAGTGTGCTCAACTATATAAAATAATTTTAATTTTTTTAAGAAAATATGATTTAAAAAATCATATTTAATATGATTAATATTCTCTAATATCGATTGCCCATTACACTAATACGTATACCAGTACAACTTAAAAAGTTAATCTTTAAGTCATTGAACTAGTGACTTTAAATTCCATGGTGAAAAATTAAGCGCAAATCAGAGATTATACGGAATGGACATGATATAACAAAGTGTTTGGTCATTAAAGGTAGAAAAAAAGCAATATATTCAGCAACAACTTAACCAAAGGCTCACAAATGGAGTCTGAGGAGGATAGAGTGTACGTAGGCCTTACCCCTATCATGAGAGGTGGATAGATTGTTTCCGATAGAAATATATTCAACACAAATCAAATTTTCTAGACAAGTGTAGATTCTTCAATTTTGAAGCAACCTCATGCAGGTCCCCAAAGACAAGTAATCTTAATACTAAAGAATGGTTTCAACTTTCAACACTCCAAAACCTGAGAGACTTTACATTTTCTGCATTTTTATCACAATTCCATCGTTCTCGTCACTGTTAAAATTTCTTTTTTTCTTTTTTTCTTTTTCCACTAACCAAGGATTGGAATTTGTCTAGATAATCTACAATAGTACAATGAGGACGCTAAGCGTTTATGGCCAAAGAATGAGATCATTGAACCTACCTTGCATAATATCCTACTAGAACAAATCTTAGACCTTGTAGTTAATAAAATAAAAAATAAAAAAAAAAAACACTATGCAAAAATTCGGGCTGTTTCCTTGGCCGGGGCTTCGTATGAAAACACCAGCTCCATTGTCCACCACATATGGGACGTTTTCCTTTTCCTGCAAATACATAACGAAAAAGTAAATCAGTAAACACGGTCATATCAGCAGCCACTACGTACGATAGCGAGCAGTCGATAATCAGGGGTGAATCCAGGTATAAAAAATGGATCACGTGAACACATGGTTACCCGATTAAACTCGGTATATTATGTATATAATTCGTAAAATATATCTAATATTAACTAAAAGAACACATGCTCAAACTAGGGACCGTAATGAAACACCGTAAGTCGCTTATTTAATCCCTTAAGGTTGTGGGATCAAACCCTACTAAATGCACTTTTACGTTTTTTTTTTTTTTTAAAAAAAAAAAAAAAAATCTAAGGTGCACTCATTCTCTTAAAATCCTGAATTCACCTCTGTCAATAATATCAAACTTTTTGATTTCACTAACTTGTCTAGGAATTTAGTCGTTGAGAATAATTGGTAGCCCTTTGATTAATGCTTCTACAATTGTGCCGGGTCCAGCCTACAAGCAAAAAAAACTGAATCATTATTCCCACATTGTGGAAAATGCCCAAAAAAGATTACACAGACAATGCTAGAATAGGGAGAAACTTAAAAGAATGGTCCCTTATGTTTGAGGGTAGGCTCAAAAGAGTTCTTTAAGTATGTACTGAACAGTTGTGATCCTTTAACTTTGTGTGTTAGATTTGACGGGAATTATAAAAACAAAAATAGCATGAACTCACATTTAGAGGTACAGTTTTTGTAGTTTCTGCTATTTTATATTTATTTCTAGAATTTGGTATAGCTTTTTGAGGTGTAATTTCTGCTATGTTTTTTTATATCTTTTTAGTGTCAAGTGCAATTTTTTATGTTGCACATTTAGGATTTAATGGGACTTTCTTGATGTTCAGGGTTAAATGTTTTTTTTCCCCACTGTTTCTGTCAAATCTAACAAACACAAAAAATTGTTAACTTTTGACAAACTTAAAGGACCAAAAATGTTCAATGTATACTTAAGGGACTCAATGGTATATATTACACATCAAAATAAAAGTAAGTAATAACATTAAAGATTTAAATTTTAGCTCAAAATGCAATATGGGATATCTTCAAAAATTCGAGAAACATTAATTAGCAAATATCACAATGAACTACGGAGATACACCGCATAATAAGACGATTTACTAAGATTATTGCATAAAAAAGGTTTGATTTTAGGTCCATTTGATGTTTTATCTAGAGGCCTGCTAAGTTTTCACTTGGGCCATGGACTTTTTAATTAATTGGGCTCTATATTTTCTTTTTTTCTTTTTTCTTTTTCTTCAGTTGGCTTCATATTTTCCTTTGATTTGATAATACAGTTAAACCTCTCTATAGTGGCAGTATTTTTTCGAAAATTTCATGACTGCTATAGTGGGGTGCTGTTATGCATGTATACTGACATTCGATATTTAGATCTCATTTAGCTTTTATAAACAAAAGTACGCAAACAATTAACTTTTTATACGTTTTATGTTATAAACGAAAACAATATACTTGTAAATTTTGAAATCTCAATTAATTTTCATATCTCATAAATCAAAAATTGAAAAGACTAATAAATTAGTACTAAATCCATAACTAGTTGTACCACACAGATAAAGAATTAAAATCTATGGAACATATGCATTATAAATTAATTGAGAATTTAAATATTTCAACTTTGATGTAAGAACTCTACAATTGTAGGCTGTTTCGTAAATTCTACTCTCTTAGTGATAATATAACGCTTGAATTGACGAAGAATTTTGTCCAAACTTTCGGCAAAAGGAAATTCAATAGCTTTCCCCTGAAGGCTGTCTAAGTGCTTAATAGTTGACTCTTCTATCTCGATTTGCGAATCCGACTTAAAGACAAAAAAAAAAAGTTGAACCAAACTAGTGCAAAAAAAAAAAAAAGAACATAAGTAGTATTCACGCACGAAATTCGTGCGTGAAAGGACCAAACCGCAAAAACACGGTTTTTGGTAGCTATCTCCAATTTTTGTGCGTGAATGGGGTGACCAAAAAAAAAAAAGAGAATATTGGTATCACGCACTAATTTTGTCGTTAATGTTGAGGCTTCTTTTTTTTTTTTTTTTTTTTTTTTTTTTTTTTTTGCGTTACCATTCCAATCACGTTTTTTTCCATACTTTGGGCAAAGATTAGTCATGTTTTAAAATCCCAAAATATCAATATTTTATATAAAACTTAATTTTTTTTTTGCGTACAATAATGTCGGCTCATTACATCAAGTCCACCTAAATGTTTGGATCGTCGTTTTAGGGGTTCTAAAGTGCCAGAAGTAAGTTTTGAAACTTGTAATATTTATAGGGTTTTGATTTAAGTGTTTTAATAATAATTCATCCAATACGAGAGTTTATACTAATTAAAAAATAATTCATTTCATTTAATTACAATACTAATTCAAAGCAATACAATAATAAATTACAATAACAATACAATCTTGATTCAGAGGCTCTATTAGAGACGTGCTTGTACTACCACGAATATTGCCCACGAACGCTTGTCATGGCCATATTGCTTGCGTATAGAGCACTTGCGAGAGTAAGTTCTTTCACTAACATCCATTTGATTGGGTCTTCGACTCCGTGAGTTAATGTAACCAATTTTCTAATGTAATCCTTGTTAGCCCATCGTAAACGGCTCGTTTGGCCAATAAGCTTCATTACCAAGTGGGTGGAATTGGCCGGAATATGCTCTAAGGTAACTTTGGACCTTGTATTCCCCCGCCACATAATTTGTTACCGTTTTTCTCATTCTCCCGAAGCACTTGACGAGCAAGAACACGGCGTGGTACGTTTGCCACTTACCACAACGTGTTCTTGTTGCCTCGTAAACGGTATGCACGTTTCCACCCTTACCGTTATAATAACCCGTCCTAACTTCATACACGTGTTGAATTGGGTCATACTCGGTCATTTGGTGACGCTCACATTTTGTCTATAATGCTCCATAGTTTTGAAGGGCTTTGGCATCCATGTCCCGCCGTCGGCTAATATCGCTACGGCACCGCCCCTAACAACAAATCGCTCCACCACACAGCGAAAGTCATTCTCACCATTGCGGTGACGAAGTCCTCGAGCGATTTCGGCAAGCCATTGAAGACTTCCGAGTCATTTGTTGTGAGCATGCCCCATCTTTTCCTCCATCGCATGAAGCGTCCGTTTTTCAACATCGAGCTTCGTCGACCAAACGTATGCGGGTTCACTCACCGACACGATCGAATCCATTTTGCGGCCATTTTCGTTGTTGATGCTCCATCGCTTACATCAATTTGTTTAGAGTGCCATTATGAAACGTTGATTGCAAATTCGCCTTCAAGTGCCTTAAACAATAGCGATGGTAAGCAAAGGGAGGGCGCCACCGATAAATTATCCATATTGTGCAATATGCCTTTATGACGATCGACGGCACGCGTATGCGGTGCGATCCTTAATAACATGAGTTTTCAAATGGGTCAAAAAGATCCCCCATGTGTCGTTGCTCTCGTTAGCGGCAATTGCGAAAGCAAGAGGAAATATTGACCCGTTGGCATCCATTCCTATTGCAATTAGTAGCTTGATGTCGTAGGCACCATATACATGCGTACCATCTATGGATATCACGGCCGGTCCATCGATGCGTGGTTTGAATGTCCAAAATGCGAAGTTGAAGATCTTACCCTCTATAAGTCGCCACTTACAACAGGATTAAAATGTTGTAGAAATGCCATATACCTTGGCGGCGATCGAAAAGAAGTATGCCAATTTCCAAAGACCATCTCAAAAGCGCGTCTACGCGAAATCCCTTTCTCGTTGCTTATAGTTTTACTATATACGGCTTGAACGTTTCGAATACAATCTTTAATGGGGAACACACAAGTTAAAACAAACCATATTTAGTAATAATCTTTCAATTGATATAAGACATATAATGTACTAGGTAGGATAAGTTACCTTGGCGTTTCGGCAATGTCTTTAAGTAACACTTGAGCAATCATGTTTGTATCTAAATTATAATGATCTGCTCGATTTTCTTCCATATCATAAGTGTGTCTTTCGCGGAATTTTGTGATAGCCCGCATACCATCGGCTTAACAATTCCCCGAAGCAACCACTCCATTTGATACCGTCGTACAAACTAGCCTCCATATCTTTGAGGTTGGTGATCAACCTTAAACTCTCTCATGTCCTTAAAACAATAAATTTTGACGACCCGTTGCAAAGCTTTTTTGGATGCGAACAACATTCCCTTTGCAAGGTAGCATCGATCTTTGTTGAGATCCTTAGGTTCAATCCGGGTTTTTAGCGACTATCATAATCTTCTCTTGTGAAGACAAATGCATCATCACGACCCTGCAGGCTATCAAGATAAGGGATATTGTTAGAATGCCATTGAATTGGGCTTTCAGAAGTTGGGTTTTCAGCCATCGGTGGTGGTACGTGGTGGTGCATTGGTTCTTGTTGGTTTTGGCTTTGAGGAATATTGTTGGTCATACCAACTTGAACATCATCATCGTCTTCATCATCGGTTACCTTTATTAGCTATTTCATCGTCATCACTTGATGATGACTCATAATAATTAGGAAAATCTTCATTATTAAGTGCATTCATCCTCACTACATGAAAAGTAACATATTTTAAATACCAACATCATACATATATATAGATAATTTAATATGAAGGTGATGAACTTATTGTTGTTCATAAACGTCATGGTGTGGAGAATGATCAACTCCACCGCCGAGAGATTGACCAACATCCATATTTGGTACCACTTTGGTGAGTTTTGAGAATAGTTCCTATAAAGATTTGAAAGCAAGTTGTTACCAATTCATACAACAAACACATGCTACTACATATAATAATAATATAAAAAACCATATTTACCAATTTGCATTGTGAGCGTGATTAAATTGTCGGCTTAGATTTTCCGGCGGCACCGACCACTCAAAATGTCTCCATAAGAACTAAAGTCCCCATAAGTGTTACCATGAATAGGGTTTGGACTTGAGGGACTTGTTCCCGAGGTATCTTTTCAACATACATCTCAAGAACATTAATGAATACTAAATCACGATATTCTTAAGCGATCCCAAATAATCACTCAAAGATTCATCATCGTTGATATTGTGCCATACACTACACCGTTTGATATTGTTTGTGGATATACGCATTGAGATTCCAAACTCGGTGGGTGTAGTTTTCATTCTTTCGTGCAAGTAAAGAGTGTTTCATAACTTAAAGTTGTTGGAAATTTAACATGGGCTTTTGGTTTGATACTATAACGAATGGAGTAATTGTCCTCGACGATATCTCCGTCCCAAAATAGTGAAACCTTAACACGCGAAGCATTTTGAGACATTTTTTGAATGAAGTTTGATTTTTTTTATGACTTGTAAGACTTAGGCCTATGCAATTGATGAGTTTTTCACTCGCCACATTCAAGTTAAATAAATTCCTGAAATTGTCACGGGTAACGTATTGTCCTCAATACTTATAGTGCGCATTAAATTGGTGCGCAATACAAAACGCGCAAATAATGCGCAACGTATTGTCAAATCAAGCCTTTATGTGTCATAGATTCTGAAATTGTCATGCGTGGTGTGTTGTCAAATCAATACTTATAGTGCGCATTAAATTGGTGCGCAATACAAACGCGCAAATAATGCGGCACAACGTATTGTCAAATCAAGCCTTTATGTGTCATAGATTCCACGAAATTGTCATGCGTGGTGTGTTGTCAAATCAATACTTATAGTGCGCATTAAATTGGTGCGCAATACAAAACGCGCAAATAATGCGGCAACGTATTGTCAAATCAAGCCTTTATGTGTCATAGATTCAAAATTGTCATGCGTGGTGTGTTGTCAAATCAATACTTATAGTGCGCATTAAATTGGTGCGCAAATAATGCGGCAACGTATTGTCAAATCAAGCCTTTATATGTCATAGATTCACGAAATTATCATGCGTGGTGTGTTGTCAAATCAATACTTATAGTGCATTAAATTGGTGTGTAAAATACGCAATACAAAATGTAAATAAACCCTAAAAAATACACTTTGCGTTAAAGTGGTAAAAACAGTTTGCCCTTTCACGCACGGGGTTTGTGCGTGAAAGGGACAAACTGATTTACCCTTTCACGCACAAAAACTGTGCGTGAAAGTGTAAAATACGACTTAAACCCTAAAATTTGTGCGTGAAAGTGGGGAAAAAATTTTTTTACACTATTATTGTATTGCTTTGAATTAGTATTGTAATTAAATGAAATGAATTATTTTTTGAATTAGTATAAACCTCTCGTATTGGATGAATTATTATTAAAACACTTAAATCAAAACCCTATAAATATTACAAGTTTCAAAACTTACTTCGGGGCACTTTAGAACCCCTAAAACGACGATCCAAACATTTAGGTGGACTTGATGTAATGAGCCGACATTATTGTACGCAAAAAAAAAAAATTAAGTTTTATATAAAATATTGATATTTTGGGATTTTAAAACATGACTAATCTTTGCCCAAAGTATAGAAAAAAACGTGATTGGAATGGTAACGCAAAAAAAAAAAAAAAAAAAAAAAAAAAAAAGAAAAAAGAAGAAGAAGCCTCAACATTAACGCACAAAATTAGTGCGTGATACCAATATTCTCTTTTTTTTTTGGTCACCCCATTCACGCACAAAATTCGTGCGTGAAAGGCCAAACTTGTGTTTTGCAGTTTGGTCCTTTCACGCACGAATTTCGTGCGTGAATACTACTTATGTTTTTTTTTTTTTTTGTACTAGTTTGGTTCAACTTTTTATTTTTTGTACTACTTAAGTCGCGGATTCCCAATTTGCGGTAGGTTGAGGCTCTTCATCGACACTTTTGTTGTCACATAATATATTTCTTACAAAATATTATTACACACTATTTGAGTATGACTGTTATAGAGAGGTAATTTTACAAAGAGTGTACCGCTCTAATGGATGCCATTGCTATTATAGGCAGAATGTTGCTATAGAAAAGTAAAATATAACATGAAAAATCGATTCCGGAGTAAATTAGGCCGTTATAGTGAAATGCTGTTATAATGAATGGCAATTATTGAGAGGTTTGACTATAGAATATATCACTAAGAAAACATTGTTGTATATAGAATTTTATGCAAATTAATCTTACGAGAGAAATCAGTTATTGTCGCAAGAAATCTATACATGAAAAACTATTTAAATATGCTGTAAAATTAGTTGTAACATTGAAAATTTATGAGAACAAAGAATTATTACCTGTAGAAGCATTAATTTTAATTAGAGTGCTGAAATGGACACCAAATCAGAAGAAGTGAAATCTTTGGAGCTTCTCCATGTCATAGAATGAGGGCTGCCTTTTATCTGTCTCTTGTTATTTGCACTTAGCAGTGCTTGTAATTCCTCCTCATATAGAGTTTCATTGTGTTTAAAATTCCTTTTAACATTCTCAATTATTCTTTTTTATTGCAGTCATCAATGGGTTCTATTTCTTATTTCACGTTCCTAAAGAAAATTAGGGATTTCATCCATTCAACAACTAGTAATGAGGAATTTTCTGTCGCTTCAAGCTCACCTACACATGATACGACATATGATGAGGAAGTCGGTCGAGCCTATTTTCACTCATCAAATGGTTCGATTCCGATCTCCACGGGCTCTAGCATGTCCCTTGACAATACTCCATTCTCATTCGAGTTTCTTGGACCTCTAAGAGGTGGACAAAGGGTATGCTATATGATGACCGAATGGCTCAAGTTCATTTTCCCTCACCAGATAGTTTGGTTGAACTTCTGAGCTCCAGGGGCTCTAGCATACCCTTGAACCATTCTCCCTTTTCATCGGAGTTTCTTGGACCTTTAAGAGGTGGACTTAAGAATAAGACACAAGGTTTGCTTTCCATGAAACTACATTGGCTCCAAAATGGAAAACATACCTTCTGTTTCAGATGGACCTGTTGAACAACCATCAAGCTCTGATTCTGGCCTTATAGAACAATCATCAAGCTTTGATTCTGGCCCTGTAGAACAACATTCAAGCTCAAGCTTTGATTCTGGCCCTGTAGAACAACATTATTTTTAGAAAGTCTTGGATATAGATGAGAGGGTTACACATACTCCTCTGTTTCATTTGTTTGAGCCTATTTGTATTTTTAGTCCGTGCCAAATGAATGACCTCTTTCCTAATTTGGAAACAAATTCACTTTATGAATGATTTACGCACAAAATTTTCAAAGCTTATTTTGAACCACAAGTTTTAAAAGTCTTCCCTCTTTCTTAAATGTCGTGCCTAGTCAAATAGGTTTATATGAATTGAAACGGAGGGAGTATTTAATAACATTTCCAAAATAAAATAGAGAACTTCAGGTCAAATTTGACTTTTTGACAGCCCAAAACACAAAAGCCCATAAAGAAAATTGGACATAGCAAAGCCAATTATGGGCTGGACAGCAATTCATTTTGGGTCTAAAATTGAGCAATTCGTAGGAATGACCTTCAAAGGCACTGGTCTTTAATTTTGTCCCTCAAATCGATGGTCTTTAATTTTTGTCCTTCACCTAATACTCCGAGGTTCTGGTTTGAACTCCGACTTTGTAGAAAAATTAGGCCTATTCGGACAAAATTAGACCTTACGAAAAACTTTACCCAAAATGTGTGTGTTGTATAAGGGTTTAAGGAAAAAAGGGTTTTGAGAAATCCTCAGTACAAAAATAATACAGTAGCTGGCAATATCAGCACAATTTCTTTACCGTTTAAATCAAGTCTAGTTGTAAATATGTCTCTTGATTAATAATATATGTTGCACTTAGTAATAATAGATGCTGATTCAAATATATTCAGTACAGAATAATAGTACTTGTAGGTAACAAAATTCTCTAATTAACTGTTTTTCCCCTTAATTAAATGTGTGTGTGTTGTAATATATACTCCTCTTGTTTCTAAATAAATGGTGTTTTACGCTTTTGTTTTAAAATAAGTGTAGCTTTAGGTTTTCAAGAAGAAATTGATCTTATTCTTCAAAATTACCCTTTTTTACGTAACCAAGAATCATTAAGTAGCTTTTATAGGAAAGAGGTAAAATTTGATTAGGGGTAAGTTAGTAAAAACACTTCTAATCTAAGACAACCTATGCTGGATCAGGCAGAGGTTGACTTAAGGCATAACTAAATGTTTGTCGGAGGGGGCATACTTTTGCCCGAATAGGCATAATTTTGCTACCAAACTAAAAAAATTTTTTGTTGAACCCGATATTTTAGGCGAAGAGCAAAAATTAAAAACCGCATAAGGCAAAATTAAAGACCACCCCCGACGAAGGACAATCCTAGGGGACATGCGTGTTCTTTCCCCAAATTCCAGACCGGCCCATTTGAAGCGTAAACTGTGCAATTTCTTGGTGAGCAAATATATGTGCAACAACAGGTTGCAAAACATAATGCACAAAAGTCACAAATTAACTGACCAAAGAAAATTATTTTGTCATATTTCATTCCCAGAGTAGGTAATTGCCATTAGCCATTATGGGGACTTATCTGTTAAAAAATGGTAAGATATTTTCCAAAAGCATATCAAACTTAGATCTATTTTGTCTCATCTTGAGTATAAAAAAATATCACATTAGTAGGTAATACAATTTGAACAAATAATTTATTAGAGTTTCCATTATAATAAGAGCATTACAGTTTTGTAATAAATGAACACATGAGTTTGATGAAATTTTTTTGTCCTTGAAGTGACTCATATGTATTATATAGGCATTGAATTTTTTTATTAACTTATTTGCTTAGTTGGGAATTTAGGTTATAAATGTTTTAACTTGAAAGACTGTTGTTTTGAAGATTTTACGGTCATTTCGTTTTTTTCTTTGCAATAGTTAGATATTTCACGAATTCTGGCAGAATATTTATACTTGCTTTATTAATAAATAAATTCATGATGCTCAAAAGTGGCTAGATTTACGACAATACTCTGATTTAGCTCTCGTGAAGATTGAAATTGGTTGAGATAAAAAAAAAAATTAAAAAAAAAATCTTACAATTATTCTATAAGGAATATTATATAATGGGATTCTTTCATGTGATGTGACGAAATTTTGTTCATAAAATACATGTGTATGATTTGTTATAATTATATTGAGAGTTCATATCTTTTCTTAAATTTTAATCATTGAGCTACAGATTTTTCCTGGCGTTTTCAACTGAAAAAATAATCTTTTTAAGGTGTGGCTAGTTTTATTAAATTTTTCCTAACAGTTATAATTCTCTAGACATATACATTTTTGTTATGCCTCTCGTTCTCCTCGTAGTAGAACCTATGATTTCATAGCCAGGTATGCCTTTGGAATTGAGACCTATGCCCGAGTTTTGGAGATAGAAAGTGCCTTATCCCGTGTACAAGGATACCGGCGTGTATTCTTGGTAATTTGCAGGCCTAGAAGTTAAGCGAATCGAATTGACGCGATCTGAGCTGAATCTGCAGACATCAGTCATCATCGACGGGCCGTCGACATGCTCGACGGACCATCGTTGTGAGGCGTCGACAAGGTTCCGCAGCCCTAAAGTTTGCAGGCGCAGGTCGACGGTCGTCGAACCGCCCCGCTGTAACTTTTTAACTTCCAAGTATAAATACGTGACCCTGACCTTATTTCTCATTTTCCTCCTTTCCAAATCAGAGAAACCCTATTATTTTCTCTCCCAACACTTTCCATCATTATTATTGGAGATTTGGTAAGATCAGAGCCCCTTAAATCCGTGCTTGTGAAGAAAAAGATTGTTTCTAGGGTTTCTTCAAGTTGGAAAGCTTAGGAAGTTGGAGTTGAAGTTGATCTTAGGAATCTCAGGCCCCTCAAGGTATGTAAATGATTTCTACCCTTGTATTTAGGTTGATTACGAAGAGTTTTAGTGGTTTTAAGTGAAGAGAGGGTATCTATGGAAGTGATAAGTTGATGAAGGTTAAAATAAGTGATTTGAGGCTATTTTAAGAAATGATTAGGAATAGATTTGATCATATTCTTAGATAAGTGTTGTTGTTGTTGTTGTGGGTATTGTGGTTGATGTTGGATTGAATGAAAAGTTGAAGGGTTGTTAAGCTTATAAGGGAAATGTTGCCCACAATTTGCTAAGCAATATTCGTATTTAAAATGATTAGTAAGTGAGATAAATAGTCTAATTAAAGCCTATGCTATCTTGATTGTAGACTTACGAGTTTGAGGATTAGAAGTTGGACGATCGGATATAGTTCAAGGTATGTTAAGGCTATCCTTTCTTTCTTTTGGCATGATCCTATGATACGAACCGACAAGCAAGCAACCGAGCTTCTATATTACTCTATTCCTAGAAGCATTACGAGTAATTCAGTCCTTGATATCCCTATACCCCGACTATGATTGTTCCTTCTGTTCACGGGTCCAGTTTTATGTATACAGTTTATTCGTGCATTACATTCATTTATATATATACATGCATATTGACCCGTGACCAGAAGGCGTTATATACGCGTATGTTATATGTATATGGGGTATGAAGGGAAAAGCGGGAAAGCGTTATACACGCATTACCACCTGATCAGCTGGTGCACAGTGATGATGATATTGATGATGTTGATGATGGCCGCAGAGAGGCCGATGGGATATAAGATATGGATCGGGCTGAACGTTCCTCAACATTATGACATATACATACACACACATGAGCATGATTATCATTGAGAGCATGCATATTATGCTCCCCCAGAGGCATTATCAGTTATACAGATTTATGCAGATACATTCAGATACTAGTTCATACAAATAAATGCAGATAGTCATTTCAGCTTATGATTTCCAGTCTTCATTCACGATCTTTACTTATATGTTGTTCTTATGCTTTACATACTCAGTACATTATCTGTACTGACTCCCCGTTGCTCAGGGGGCTGCATTCATGCCCGCAGGTACAGATAGACCGGCAGGTGGTCCAGCATAGTAGGACTTCTATCCAACAGTGAGCAGTGCACTCCATTTGATCCGGAGTTGTAGTCTATTTTGGTATGCTATTCTTTTGAGATATACATGTTATGGGTATGACGGGGCCCTGTCCCGTCCTTTCTACAGCTTTATTCCAATAGAGGTCTGTTGTAACACCCCGTATCTTAGAACTAAGGTTAGACTCATATCATTAGAGTTTTAGCGAAAAAAATTGAAGGTTTGAGCGTTTTGCGAAAATGGTTGATAGGCCTACTTCGGGCAGTGATAACTCTTTGATTAGTTGGGAATTTGGGAGAGTACCCTCAATGAAAGTTGTAGTACGTAGAAATACCTTTCTAACGATATAAGGACCAAGCCAATCAGAGATCGGATCAAGGAGATATGATCATCTCAATATGGCTAATAGTAAGGCACTTGAAATCTATAGAATCGGCTAAGTTTTCGATACGTCTGACTTCAGCCAAATTTCGTGCAAATCCGTTGGGAATTTGAGGAATCTTCCTTGATAAAAGTTGTAGCCCTTTGAAATAGCTTTCCAACGGTATATTATGGGTCTTGAACAGAGTTATGTACGAGAAGTTATGCCCATTTTACCGAACGCTGTGAAAAACCGACACCCGTCGCTTCTCGGGGCGCGTGAGGGCCCGTGAGAGAGCGCGCGATGGCCCCGCTTCGCGGAGAGATCGCGCAACTCTGAGTTTTTAGCTTCAGAATGTTGCACGATGCACCCGCATCGCGGAACCATCGCGAAACGGGTCAGTTTCGGGTCAAAAGGTCGGGTTTACGCGTTTTAAGTTATATTTAAGGTTTGGGGTTTATTTCCCCAGCACCCCATTCACGAAAAATTAACCTAAGGTCAAGAAGAACAAGTCCCAAGCCTCAAGAACCCTACAAGGTAAGTTTTATCATGATTTTAGGTTGAATTCAAGTCCCTAATCTCTTTCTAACTTGAGTAAACCCATCTCAAGGTTCAAAATTCAAGATTTTGGAAATCCTCTTCAAAGTTAGAGTCTTTAATTCAAGTTTGAGGCATTACCAGGTATGTAGAGAGTTACTATCTATGTGTGGGAACATCATTGTTCTTCCCCACGCCTCAAAATCCATAAAATTATGATTTCTCTACTAAACTAGGGTTTCAATACAAAACTAGGGTTTCAATACCATGCTCATGATAACCACAGGTCCATGCCAATGATTATATTATGTATGAATTGTTATAATTCCATCATTGTGTTCTTAATATTTCTTTATGATTATTGAGAATCCGTCCGTAATCTATAAAAACCCATATCTTGTATTCCATGGGTTCATGCATGCTAGTTTATGATATATTATGCTATTTTCAAGAAAATACTATACATGTTTTACAAGTTCATGCAAGCAAGCTATAATTTATGATATCCATGTATAAGCAAGTTATGATTCATGAAAACCATGTACAAGCAAGATATGTTTCATGACATACTATGGGCAGCAAGTGCCACTATTTTACATGTTCATGTTTTTGGGAGTTGCTTTAATTACCGAGGAGGGCTTCAGATAGCCTGAAATTACGTTGCCACCGTAGGATGAGGATTAATCCACCCATGTTCCGGATGATTCTCATAATGACTGGATCCTTTCATATTTTATTAAATCTCATGTTCCCTGGCAAGGACTGAGTGTTCTGCTGGCGGGACGCAAGCACCAGACCATGTATCGGTTATAAGTTATTGCTCTCCCTACTTATGATATTTTTACTCATGCTTTATATTATATATGTATTCATGCTCATATCGTATGTTCGTATCCCCAGGTTTTCAGTTTCAGTTCTTATCATGTTATTTCATGTCCCATGTTATTTCATTCAGTTGCTTTACATACCAGTACATTCAATGTGCTGACGTCCCCTTTTATTGCCCGGGGGCCTGCATTTCACGATGCAGGTACGTATTTACAGGACGCCGCATCTGCTCAGTAGGATTTGCTCGTATCAGCTCATTGGTGAGCCCCATCTCATTCGGGGTTTAGTCAGTTATCTTTATTTTACTAGTCATGCATTTAAAGGTATGCTGGAGAGCCTTGTCCCAGCAAGTACGTTTTTCAGTCAAGATTTATGATTAGAGGTTTCATAGACCAGTCAGTCTAGTTATGTTAGACATGCAAGGTGTTTAGCCATCTTTGGCTCATTCATGTTATTTCCGCAATCATGTTTAAACAAGTATTTTTATTAAGTATTATGACTTACTACGTTTTATAAAGGCTCATGATGCATTCACGTTATATTTCGCTTATGTTATGTATCATGATGATTCAGCAACCATGTGGTTCGCTCGGTCATGCGATCGAAAAAGGACCGAGTGCCGTGTTACGTCCAGGCCATGGTTCGGGGCGTGACATCTGTAGACAGTTGTATGTATTAGTCAGATGATGTGGCCTTGTCGGCTCCAATTCTTTTGTGTACAGTATATGTAGCAGCCTAGCTGGCTTGCACTGTTCTTTCTGCATGTCTATGTATATATACAGATTGTTCAGAGTGCATGATGTTGCCTATTTATGAGATCAGTTTAAGTCATTCTATGGGCCCTTGATGTTGAGATAGGTCCAGATATGAGTAGCGGGGTGTTTGGTCGCTAGAGGTCAGACACTCATCACGACTCATCGGTTTGGGTCGTGACAATTTTGCCATGTTTAAAGTAAGTTGATTGTTTAATTATCTTTTCCTATAGCTTGAACATTTTTCTACTAAATGATGATCAAGTGTATTGAAGAAAATGAGCGTATACAAATGGGAAAAAAATAAATATTTAAACAGGCCCTCAAATTTGCTTCAGCTGGCAAGTATACCCTCCAACGTTGGGTGTGCACAAGTAGGCACCGCAACTTGAATAAAGTTGAACACGTAAACACAAATGCTTACGTGGCACTAACGTGACACATAAATTTTGCAGGTGTAGATGATATTTGTAAGTTGGAGTGTTCAACTGACAAAGAGGAGACGAGTTGAGGTGTCTACTTGTGCACAACCAAAGTTAGAGAATATACTTGCCAACTGAGGCCAAATTTGAGAGTCTGTTTATGTATTATGCCAAACAAAATTGGAGTCATAACTGGACATATGTTTTAGACCCATTTTAAAGCAACTTAGCTACATGTTAGCAAAAGAATAACAATACTGTCTTGTTATCATGCATTAAGAAGACTATTTTAGCAATAAAAAATGTCGTTGCTGGTAATTATTTTAGACCTAAGAGAAAATTGTGTGGCATGATTTCAATTGAAATTTTATTGATTGTGCTCAAATATATAAAATATTTTTTCTTGAAGATAATTTTTCTAAAAAAAAAAAGATTTTCTTGATTAATATTCTCTAATATCACCACACATCGAGCGGGTTAATATACTAGTACAACTTAAAAAGTTAATCTTTAAGTCCTTGAACAAGTGGCTTTAAATTCCATAGTGAAAAATTAAGCTCAGATCAGAGATTATACGGAATGGACATATTATAACAAAGCGTTTGGTCTTGAAAGAATGAACAACAACATCAACAATAACAACATACCAAAAGATAATCCCACAAAGTGTGAAGATGCAGAAAAGGTAGGATGCACGCAAACCTTTCCCCTACCTTAGTGGGGTATAGAGGTTGTTTCCGATAAACCCTCGACTCAAAAGAAAATGTACAGCAAATAGCAAGAGACAAAACAAATTCAGCAACAGACAATAATACATATCAAGGTCTTGAAAAAGAAAAAGAAAAAGCAAAATATTCAACACAAATTTTCTGGACAAGTGAAGATTCTTCAATTTTGATGTAACCCGAAACAGGTCCTCCAGAGAGAAGTAATCTTTAATACTAAAGAATGGATTCAACTTTCAACACTCCAAAACATGAGAAACTTTCTCTCATTTTCTGCATTTTTATTGCAGCTCCCTCGTTCTCGCCTCTTTTTAAATTTCCTTTTTTTTTTTTTTTTTTCCCCGACTAACCAAGGATTGGAAATTGTCTAGATAATCTACAATAGTACAATGAGCGCGCCAAGCGTTTATGGCCAAAAAATGAGATCATTGAACCTACCTTACATAATATCCTACTAGAACAAATCTTAGACCTTGCAGTAAAAAAAAACAAAAAGAAAAGCAGAATCTATGTATCTGGGTTAAATCAAGCTTGAAAATGAAGACGTGAAGGCGTAAGGAATGTTGGCAAGGGGACCCCTCTGGCATGCGAGTTCGTGAATGTCCTTCACGATGTCAAAAACCGCATCTGGTTGTGCAAGTTTTAGTGCATTCTCTGACATTTTTTTCCTCTCATCCGTTTTGGTGCTAAACCACTCTGCAACAATTCGAGCTGTTTCCTTGGGGCTTCGCGTGAAAATACCAGCTCCATTGTCCACCACGTATGGGACGTTTCCCTTTTCCTGCAAATACATAACGAAAAAGTAAATCAGTAAACACGGTCATATCAGCAGCCACTACGTACGATAGCTAGCAGTCGATAATCAACATTTTGATTTCACTAACTTGTCCAGGAATGTAGTCGTTGAGAATAATTGGTAGCCCTCTGATTAATGCTTCTGCAATTGTACCAGGTCCAGCCTATGAGCGAAAAAACTGAATCGTTAGTCCCACATTGTCGACAATGCACAAAAAAGATTACACAGGCAATGCTAGAATAGGGAGAAAATGACAAAAATGGTCCCTTATGTTTGAGGGTAGGCTCAAAAGAGTTCCTCAAGTATGTACTGAACAGTTGTGATCCTTTAAGTTTGTGTGTGTTGGATTTGACGGGAACTATAAAAAACAAAAAATAGCAGGAACTCACATTTAGAGGTACAGTTTTTGTGGTTTCGGCTATTTTATATTTATTTCTAGAATTTGGTACAGCTTTTTGAGGTGTAATTTCTGCTCTTTTTTTTTATATCTTTTTAGTGTCAAGTGCAGTTTTTTATGTTGCACATTTAGGATTTAATGGGACTTTCTTGGTATTTAGGGTTAAATGTTTTTTTTTCCCCCACTGTTCCTGTCAAATCTAACGAACACAAAAAATTGTTAACTTTTGGCAAACTTATAAAGGACCAAAACTGTTCAATGTATACTTAAGGGACTCAAACATAATTTTTGTCATTTTCTCATAGAATAGGACTACATTGACATACCTTTGTGATAATACAGTCGCACACACCCATCCATTTCTCCATCTGTTTCTGAAATCCTTTAATCTAGACAGCAAGAAGAAAAAGTTTCAAAAAAAATATCTTTCCACTGTCAAGTAAATTAAGTTGAGGTGTATTGACGTAATTTTGTAAGGCGTTCATACTCCAAGAATCTAATTCTGTTTTACCTTGACCGGGATGTTCCATTCGATTGATTGTAATGTGGATGCTAGCTCTTCATTGCGTCCACATATGACAACCAATTGACCGATAGGTTTCTCCATTTCTTTATCGAAAAGAGCTTCTCCGAGGGCCTTTGCAGTTTTCTTCACGGGTCCCATCCCTTCACCCCCACCCATCAGTAGCACTGCCGGCAATGTGGGGTCCATCGCTAGCTCTAATCTGAGGTCATCCTATAGCAAGTATTAAGAAAAGTATCAGAAAAGAAATGAAACATGGATTCAAAGGAGTGTTAACTCTTTTGTAAATTGACCGAACATTCACCTTGGAAAAAATTGCTCTACAAAAAGAAGGACGAATAGGCAACCCAAAAACGCATGTTTGAGATTCTTCCAATCCATCAAATAAAGCCCTCTTTGCTACCTCCTCAGAGGGGCAGTACAATCGATTGACTCCAGGGTTAAACCTATGGTTCAAAAGAGGCTACCGGTTAAACTAACTTATGGTTATGACATAAAAGCTATATTGCTCAGACTTTCCAATAATGTTGTTGCATCCGTGTCGGGTCCTTCAAAAACACACTACTTTTGGAGGATCCGACATGCACTTGGCGGCATTTTTGAAGAGTCCGAGCAACATAGCATGAAACTACTAGATACAGTCAAACATCTCTGTAACAGTGTCGTTTGTCCTGATATTTTTTGGCAGCTATAGTGAAATGTTGTTATAGAGAATATATAGTATAACATACCATAAAAGATCGGTTCCACTGAAAACATGGTTGTTATAGTGAAATGTTGTTATAAAGGATGGTTGTTATAGAGTGGTCTGACTGTATATTCAAATTCCAAACTAAGTTACTAAATAATTTACCATGTACGGTGGCAAGTGCTGAGGTCCGTAATAACTGTGACAAAGATTACTTTCTTTTGTAGACCTTGCCATTTAAGAACCCACAAAGGAATGTGCTGCATAAGAGGATGAACACTAATGATGATGTCTGGCTTGTACTCCATCAGGCCAGCTTCCACCTCCCTTCATTTTCACAAATCAACAATTAGGAATTTATAATGAATTTAAGAAGATTCATCCGAATTTTGAGGAATATTAAATTGATCCTATGTGTTTGATAACATCAACAAAGTCCACTTTCACATAAAACTTAAGCAACCAGGTCAGCAATAATTTTTAGTATCTGTGTAATATACAAACAAGAGAAGTCGCTATTGATAAAATGATAAGATATGAAGCATTAAAGAAATGATTACAGACGATTGAATGCATTCAAAGTACAGTACTATAATTAGAAATGATGAATTTATGGTGCTAACCTAGCTGGCATATCAAGGAGTGTCATTCTTTTTACTCCCTCTGACTACAAATGAAAGACACTGTTCCATTTTAAATTGGTAATGAGGAAGCGTTTCTATATTTAGTAATAATTTAACTTTTAAAGACCCATTTTACCCGTAATGAGATGATTTATAACCACACATATCTAAGGTTTATTTTAGACCACAAAAGTTTAATAGTACTTTATTTCTTAAAATGAAGAATTTATGGTGCAAACACTTTCGCATAAAATTGAGACAAAGGGAGTAGAAAATAGTAGAAGTCACAGGTTATTACGCGAAAGAGCTATCATTAACCATCGAAAGTATCAAACATCTACAGCTTTAAAAACAAAGAAGGAATTATACTTGGCATAGAAGGCGGCAATGGCAGCAAGATAGGCAGAGTGTATCCACCGAGGGGACGTGCCGTGAAATGCAAGACTCCAAAGCTGCACATGTTTAACCATGAACTTGTATTGTTGTTCCATGCTGTTCAATGGCCATCCAGTGTATTCCTTCCAAACATCTTTTACAAAAATCTACAAGAATTGAACACATCTGACATTACCACATTGAAATATGAAGTCACCATACGTACAATAAAGACTTCATTAGGCATGTGAACAGAAGTCCAAGCACTAAATTGTTAATCTTAAGTCTTAACAAGTAAAGAAAATTACGCCAGAAAAGTAGTTAACCAAATGGGATCTCCATAAACATGAGAATTATGTAGATTAAAGCAACAAGAACAGAGTTTTTAGTTAGATCTTAAAGAAACTAGTCAGAAGGAAAGGCACAAATTGGAAGTCAAACCTATATTATACTTAACATTGTAATATCCTTAACTTTCAAGAACTAATCAAAACTTCAAAGAATGGCGTTTATCAATGGAAATTCATTTCCGCAATATGACAAATGACTCAATAATGCACATAAGACAACACGAATTGACATGAGATGAGGGGATTCACAATTTTATGCAAAAAGAAAAAGTAGTAATACAGATCAAATAGATTGAAAACCAAAAAGATAATAACTTACATGATACTTACCTTCTAATATCCTTAACTTTCAAGAACTAATCAAAACTTCAAAGGAAAAGAATTTTCATTGGAAATTCAATTTTTTGACAAATGAAATAATGCACATAGTCATAACACGAAGGAATATCTAAGCAAAATTGGAACAATTCCAAACTATATTATGCAACAAAAAGAGTGATCCATATCAATTAGTTAGAAAAACAGAAAGATAAAACCTGTATACATTATAATATCCTTAACTTACAAGAACTAATCAAAAACTTCAAAGGACACTTGGCATTTATCAACGGAAGTTGAATTCCTCTATGAAAAATGCCTCAATAATGCACATCGGACAACATGAATCGACATAGAATATCTAAGCAAGGGGATTAGGGGATCCAAAATGCCAAACAAACAATGCAACAAAAAGAGTAATTCAGATTCAAATAGGTAGAAAACCAGAAAGATAATAACTTTGCATTATACTACATTGTATTCTTACATTCTATTTATCAACTATGTTGCTTTCTTTAGAACTAATCAAAACTTCAATATTGGTGTGGCAGCAAAAACTTGAGCAACATTTTATCTTTGGAAATTCAATTCCTCAATATGACAAATGACTCAATAATGCACACATAGAACAACACGAATCATCAAAATTCCAAACAAAAAATGTAACAAAGTTAGCAATTCATATCAAATAGCTAGAAAACCAAAAAGATCAAAACTTTACATTATACGCATCCCCAAATTCCAAACGAAAAGCATCTCGAATCGCCTCAGCCGAAGCCCTATGGACCCCCCACCACACCCCCATATTGTACTTACATTATAATATCCTAAACTTTCAAGAACTAATCAAAACTTCAAAGAAGAATACTTGGCATTTATATAAATTCAATTCCTCAATATGATAAATGACTCAATAATGCATAAATAGCAACTATAAAATTCCAACAAAAAATAAAACAATTAGTCCCCCAAAAAGATCAAAACTTTACATTATACTCATCCCCAAATTCCCAATGGAAAGCATTGGTTGACACGGACCCTCGAACAATCGGCAATGGAAATTCAATTACTCGATATGAAAATTGACTCAATAATGCACATTAGACAACACGAATCGACATGGAATATCTAAGCAAGGGGATTAATGGGATTCACAATTCCAAACAAAAAGAGTAATTCGGATCAAATAGCTACAAAACCAGACAGATAAAACCTATATTATACATTATCATATCCTTAACTTTCAAGAACTAATCAAAACTTCAAAGAAATAACTTGGAAATTCAATTCCTCAATATGGAAAATCAAAACTTCAAAGAAGAATAGGACATTTATCTAATGGAAATTCATTGAATAGATAAACAAAATGACTCAAGGACAACACAATCATCAAAATTCCAAATATGCAACAAAAAGAGTCATTCAAATTCATATAGCTAGAAAACCAAAAAGATTAAAACTTTACATTATACTCATCCCCAAATTCCAAATGAAAAGCATCACGAATCGCCTCGGCTGGATCCCCCACCCCACCCCCATATTGTACTTACATTATAATATCCTAAACTTTCAAGAACTAATCAAAACTTCAAAGAAGAATACTTGGCATTTATCAATGGAAATTCAATTCCTCAATATGATAAATGACTCAATAATGCACATAGGACAACACGAATCATCAAAATTCCAAACAAAAAATGCAACAAAGTTAGCAATTCATATCAAATAGCTAGAAAACCAAAAAGATTAAAACTTTACATTATACTCATCTCCAAATTCCAAATGAAAAGCATCACGAATCGCCTCAGCCGAAGCCCTATGTCCACCACCTGTATCACTCATCAAAATAAGCACATTTTTTGTTCTTTCAGCACCAAGTTGCACCATTTCCATTGTATCATTTTCATCTTTAAATTCATTTTTGCTACCTACAAAACCATAAACTCCAACTCTTTCTAACACCGTGCTTATCGGATTCCTCACCGTAATCACCTCAGTCACCATTGTCCCCTTTCCTCTATTGATCAATTCTTGAAATCTCTATATTTGGTATATATTTCAATTTTTTCCCTTTTTTGGGAAATGTATATCAAAATCAAACACCTACTCAATCAAGAATTCAACTTTTCTCTATATTTGGTGTAAAGTTCAATTTTTTTTCCTTTTTTGGAAATTTATATCAAAATTAAATACCAAACCACATAAAGAATTCAACTTTCCTCTATATTGGGTATAGCGTTCAAATTTATTTCCTTCTTTGGAAATGTATATCAAAATCAAACACCAACCCACATAAAGAATTTAACTTTTCTCTATATTTGGTATAAAGTTCAATTTTTTTCCTTTTTGAAATGTATATCAAAATCAAACACCAAACCACATCAAGAATTCAACTTTTCTCTATATTTGGAATAAAGTTCAATTTTTTTTTCCTTTTTTGGGAAATGTATATCAAAATCAAACACCAAATCACATCAAGAATTCAATTTTTCTCTATATTTGGTATAAAGTTCAATTTTTTTTCCCTTTTTTGGCAATGTATATCCAAATCAAACACCAAACCACATCAAGAATTAAAATTTTCTCTATATTTGGTATAAAGTTCAATTTTTTTTTCCTTTTTTGGAAATGTTTATCAAAATATATATATATATATGGGACAAAAGTAATTCAACTTTTCACTATACCCAATAAAGTTCATTTTTTTTTTCCTTTTTTGGAAATGTATATCAAAATTAAACAACAACCCACATAAAGAAATCAACTTTTCTCTATGTTTCAATTCTTGAAATCTCTATATTTTGGTATAAAATTCATTTTTTTTGGGGAAATGTATATTAAAATTGAACACAAAATCAAATAAAGAAATGAAATTTTAGAAAAAAAGAAAAAAAATCCACCACCCCTTTGACTTGCCGGAAAATGGGATTTTTTTTTCCCGGCAAGATCAAAGAGTTGGAGGAGAAAAACTTGCTATAAAAACACAAAGGGCTTTTAATAAAATTTCAAGAAAATAAAAGAAATGAACACCCTTTTAAGGATTCTTTTAGAGTGTATAAAAATGGAGAAATGGGGTTATTTTTTTTTTCTTTTAATAATAAGATGAAAGGACAGAGAAGAGAGAATGGTGTTATTTTTAGATAGTGCTATTTTTGAATTATCATGGTACTACTTTCGTCCCATAATAGGTGTCACATTAATCAAATTTTTTATCGCGTATCATAAGTGTTATCATTCATCAAGACATAAATTAATTAATTTTTTTTCAATTCTACCCTTAAAATTGAAAAAAACATATAGTAACTTGGTATTATTGGATTCCCAATATCAAAAGGTTTACTTTCTCGTAAATGCTCTAATCAAAAGATAAAAATAATTTATTTTTATTATATAGGTGTAATTTGATAAACTTCATATTGTATTATTGATTTCCTTAATATGCTTATTTTTTAACAAGATGACGCTTATTTTTTAACAAGAAGGAGGATTTGAGAAATATTTGGTGGCAGTGTGTAAAGGAATTTTTATTGCTGTTGGATTCGCATATTTGTGCAGATTCGAATATATTTGCTAATAAAACAAATAATTTGAAGAGTCATTTTACCTTATTTTTATTGGTTGATAGTGAAGTTTTTCCTTTATGTCATTTTAGATTATACTATTTCTTTATTAGTTCATTCTAAAAATAATAAGATATTTATAAATTTAAAAATTACTTTATAAATGATTCTGTAGTTTTTATTTTAAACCACAAGTTTCAAAAAGTCTCCCTCCTTAAATGTAATATTAAAATTAAATGGGTTCACATAAATTGAAACAGAGGGAGTAAGATATTTATAAATTTAAAAATAATTTAGCTTATTTTTTTTTAATTTTACCCTTCAATAGAAACCTTTATGGTCGTATAAATGTTATATGTTTTAAGAGCACAAGTTTTAAAATCCGTATAGTGATGATATGAAATGTGGATGAAGGCAGGGATGATCTAAGATTAATCATTAAGACCAGATGCAAAATTCTTATAACGACACAAATATTTGACCATTATGAGTTCTTGTCGGAATTCTATCATAACTCATTTGATTTACTCGATTTGATATTTATTATGTGTGCCTATTATAATTTTTAAGCATATATACATAATGTGAGCCAAAGTTATTGAGCTCGAATGAAACATAAGTTATATACCAAATTCGATCTTAGTTAAGATCAAATTTTTTTTTTAAACAATATTTATTTAAACTCCATATTGAATTAAATTATGTCATATAAAGTGCAACGGACGAAATATCTCTTTCAAGTGGTTTGTCATGGAACTTTTAGAATAAGGCATTGTCTCCTAATTACAGTTGTTAAGTCCATGCAAGTTGGTATCCTCCATTTGTCTTTTACAAAGTGTGCGCATACATTTTTCAATGAGATATTTAAACTCTTCTTACTGTATATGGCATAGTTTTCATGGGCCATAGTCAAGTTCATTGAGTTGTATATTTTTGCTAATTTATGTTTCATGCAAGCAAATTAACTTCACCTTGGAGTAAAATAATTATCTACGCCTCCAATGCAAAGTGATACCATATTTTAGATTTATTATTCAAAACGAAAATTTAATCATTTGGAAACAAATAAAGAGAGCTATCATATTAGACTATAAAGCAAATAATACAAATAGATCGAAATAACAATATGATTTCTATTCAATAGGAATTTTGTACACATAATAATTTTTTCGGCACACCACAAAAAAGTTTATAATTACTTTGAGAAAGTTTCATCTTATATTCATCCCATTAATTAGAGTATCAGACCATCTATAACACCAGATTCTTTTTATGATAATACAAAATTTAAAACGTGTACTTCAGTATTTTACATTTAAAACTTTGTACTTCAGTGTTTCGTTAGCTGAGTTGGAAATTAAAGACAAATTTGCACAAATTTGTAACAACGAAGGCTTGATTGACCCTAAACTTTAAACAATTCAAAAATAGATCATTTCGCAACTTAGAAGAGCAATTCTTTCGAGGAGTTGAATAGATTTTTCTTAACTATGATTGTTGCAATTGAAAAAAAATAAAAAAATAAATTATTAAATAGAGAGAGTACCTTATTTAGAAAGGAGCTAAAGAGTCAAAAAACACAGAAAAGGAAAGTTACAAATGAAGTACGGACCATCTATAAGACCAGATTCTTTTTATGATAATACAAGATTTATCTTAGGGGTTCAAAAACTATAAAAAAACAATAAATGAAGAAGGTAAGGGGGTTCAACGTCTAACTTTATATACATAAAAAATAATTTTCGCACAATTCTTTATAGTTGAATAGATTTTTTATGCCGAAGCAATTTCGGATGAAATTATTAACTCGGCTCTAGCTAGATCCGCCACTGGTACAGGGGCCTTCACTGACACAGAATAACGAATTAAGAAGTGTTGTCTATTGCCAGCTAAGTAGAGGGTGTACTCGCCAGCTAAGGCCAAATTTGAAGGCCTGATTACATATTATGCCAATTTATTTTCACCCAATCTTTACACCAAACTATACTTAACTTACCATGGTTAAATCAGAAACTAAGGCGAGATTAGCTATGTTTTAGTGTACGTGAAGACATGTATCGTGTATTCATTCGATTGGTATAAACACTAGGTGCGGGTAAATTTTTACCTTTAAATATAGTATAATCCTTCAATTTAAAATGCATCAATTTGTCATTCACTAATATCTTATATAAATTCTAGCCTAGATCTAGAATAATAAATTACCAGTTTATAGAGGAAGAAAACACTGAAAAGTTTATACAGACTCTTAAGTGATTCTTGGTGCCTCTTGTCAGCTACAATTCCCTTTCATTATATCTTGTCTCCAAACCATAAAACGTGCACTCACTGTCTTCGGCTCGAACTATATATACACATAATATGAGGTTACATTTTATCAAGATTTTTCAACATATGTATATATGTTAGATTACGCCACTTACAGCTAGCTTTTCAAATCCTAGATCCACGTCTAAGACTGTCGGAAATTATCGATTCAGGTACAAAAGCGAACCTATTCAATAGGACCACGACAAATCAGGCAGGGTGGATCTCTTACATCCTCATGATGTGTTCTTTCTTCCAAACAATCAGCATGGTAAAGATGACCACAAACCAAAACTGCCACAACAGAGGGCTCACCGGAAGATATGTTGCTATCGAGCATATAGTGTTTCTTTCTCAATGGCTTCTGACATAATCCGCAAAACAGCTTCGTGACCTTGGAAGATATTGCATTCGTTGCCAATAGATTGGATGTAACTGTTTCTGGTTTATGAAATTCAGTCTGCATACTCTCTGTTTAGAAATGGAAAGGAAGTCAAGTTAGAAGCTAAAAATAATATCAAAGATGTCCAAGCTGTTTCTTAAAATTGATTGGCTGAATACACGAACGACCACTTGAACTTGTCAGCATTTTCTTTTTTCATCTAGACAACTAACGTATTTCTTTTCCGTACCAGGAGTATTAGTTTTATTTTTACGTTTGCTTATTCTTAGATTTCTTAGATCTCTAGTACTACCTGATTGTTTTCTTTCAAATCGTTTATCTTATTATCTTGTTGCTGTTACTGCTTGTTATTAGGCACAATACATAAACAAGCCCTTTAACTTGGCGCGAGTTGGCAACTATGACCTTAAACTTTGCTAGTGCACAAATAGGCACTTAAACTTGCCAAAAGTTGAACATATAAACACATATGCTGACGTGACGCTGATGTGGCAGTGACATAACACTGAACAAAATTATGTGCCACGTCAGCGCCACGTCAGCATTTGTGTTTACATGTTCGACTTTTGACAAGTTTAAGTGCCTACTTGTGCACTAGCAAAGTTTAAGGTCATAGTTACCAGCTCGCGCCAAGTTAAAGGGCTTGTTTATGTGTTTTGCCTTGTTATTAATACTTCTTTTTCATCTCTCCTTGAGCCGAGAGTCTATCGGAAATAGCCTCCCTACCCTCACAAGGTAGGGTTAAGGTCTGCATATAATCTACCCTAGAGACCACCTATGGAATTATACTGGTTATGTTGTTGTTGTTATATATACAACTAATCTAGGGGCTCCACATATTGAATTTCTGAAGTTGTCAAAAATGTGCCTATTGGACATGCCCTGGTGGCATGGCAGGTTGCCTTTCCCCTAGCCATTGAGCGCTTTTTGCCTAAAAATTGGAATTTGCTACCGGAAAACTTATTTCTGGCCAAATTTTTTCAACTCCTCTGCTTCTCTGGATACAAAAGCCACTCCCTCCTCCTCCTCCCTGCCAAAAAAATGGTGTTGCTAAAACGATGGAACTTTGTCGGAATTCATCTATGCCGGTCAACTCCTCCTCCTCTCTCTCTTTCTCTTTCTCTCTCTCTCTTGATGTCAGATTTTGACTTTTTCCTTATTTTGCTTTACGTGTCTTTTTCTCATTGGTTTTTTTTTTTTTTTTTTTTTCGTGTCATGACAAAGGCGGGTAATATTCACGCACTTTAGTTTGTTTTGATAGGAGTGTACGTGGTCAACACCTACTTGTTTTGTAATGAACATTTTTGGTTGAATAGAATACACTATTTGCCCAAAAAAAATGCCAGATATGTGATCAATAGACACATTTTCGTCAACGAAAGTTGTTCAATAGGTCGGCCCCTAGATGGGTGTCTGAATGAATTTTTTTGGCTGGTTCAAGGGACCATCTATGTATTCAGCCAAGCAGATTCAAAAGAAAGAAAGATAAGAGAATCATTCAAGACTGATTACAACGAACGGAAATTTTGATTTACAAGGTCACATTCTACTTCCATTGTAACTATCTTACATTTGATGGCAATATAAGAACTTGGTCTCCCAGAAAAAACTAAGATCATTGTAAAGCTACTAAATATTGGTGCGAAATTTAATGATTTATTGAGAGAAAAAAGGAAATAAGGTGCACCTGTGTCATGTCCCGAATCAGAGTTGCATATACTAGCTAGCTTTAAGGACAGCTTCCCATCACAAAAAGGAGCCGTTCCACCACGGGAAGTTGATGCCTCAGCATTATCAGCAGACCTTCGTCGAGAATAATGGAGCCCATAGTAGTTACGATGATGCTTTGAACACATTGCCTGGTCAATATTTCGATGGTCAACAATAGATGATTGCTGGCATTGCATTACCTTTGAAGTATCATCTATGATATCCATGATTGATGAGAAAGATTTCACTGCTCTGCAGTCAACTTGATGAGATACCTTCTGCTTAATGTATACAAGAAAAATCCTCCAAGTAAGGTCGATAAGAAAGTTCATCACAAATTCACAATGCCAGCTCATTTGGTGCTTGAAGATTCTGTTTCACCTCCCAATTTTTCAAAATGAAATCTTCTCTTCTCATTTTTCACCTCCCAATTTTGTTCATGAAGACCTCCTTTTAAACTTTTAAGACGGGAATCTCACAACATTAAAATTTACAGGCAAAGTCAGGAATTTCTTGAGCCGAGGGACTATTGGAACCAGTCTCTCTACCCCACACCCCACCCTCCCCAGACCCCACGTGTGGGATCACACTAGGTATGTTGTTGTTGTTGTTTTGTACATAGTGTAATTTTCTATATACGCAGTATAAATTTCTGACACAGGGTGTTCAACTAACCACCCTTCGTAGTATGTGGCTACGCCACTAATTAACATCTTAGTCAATTAATCCCAGGACATCAATATTTTTAGAGTACAGTATCAGCATGGATTGAGCTGATATATATATTTTCCTCCATTTAATATAATCCACAAAAGTTCAACAGAAGCAGACGTGTAATCATGTTAACTTTGAAGATTCAACTACGAAGCAAGAGTAGCGGATATTATTAACTACCATTGCATGACAGGAAAGAAAGCTAACCTGTTTTGAAAAAGCATCCATCCCAGGTGGAGGCAGCAGGTCTGCAGCGACATGAATAAGCTTCAAATCACAATTCAAGTGTTCGAGTGTCATTTCCAAAGGAAACTAACTATGCAAGCATACTGAATATCTACCAAAAACACTTTTTTTCTTTTTGTATGTGTTCGGCGTTGGTTGGGGGGAGGGGAACTGTGGATTGAACCGATATTGAAAGAACAACACCTATCCTAGAATTCTTTTGAGAATTTCTTATATGAAAAAGCATTGCTATTGTCATGTCAGCTTCTTCCAAGCAGACAAAACTTAATGCTGCTACACTTGAATGTAGCAAAATGATCAGAGTATTGTGGTGCGTGAAAGCAGAAGAACCTTGGACAGATGGAACAAGAAAACAACATGGGATATATAAACTAAAGATCAAAACCGTCAAATTTTCTTTAGTGTAAGTGCAAAAGATAATGTACTCAATTTATGATCAAAATCGTAGTTGGGCCTCCAAAATGCAAGTAATTTGAGGCGGAAGGAAAAGCAGCCTCAAGCAAATAGTTCGAGGGAAAATCGAGCCCTCGACAGTTGAAGGAAATGACAAAAGGAAGTATATCTAAAAATGGCTGCAGGCAATGAATATCAAAGTATACCAACCTTGATAACCAGTCACGAACAGTGGCAGCGCCTGGATTTTCACTAAGGGCAGTCAAAATATAAAAAAGTATAATACATGTAAAATCAAGGGGATTCAACTAGTATATATACACACAAAACAAGGTTACCTATCAATATAGTGTGATTTTTTAGCGAAGGGGTGTCTAGGTCATGATGTACAGATCAAAACCTACACCACTCCCATCTAGAGTGACGACAACAACAACAACAACATACCCAGTGTAATCCCACAAGTGGAGTCTGGGGAGGGTAAGATGTATGCAGATCTTACCTCTACCTTTATGGGGTAGAGAGGTTGTTTCCGATAGACCCTCGGCTCAAAAGAAACATAGTCAATGCAGGATTGTAAGAGCAATAAGACAACAAAATATCAAGAGACATAACAAATGGAGCAACACATGGTAATACACACATAAAGATAATGATCTATGCGATACCAAAATATTACTACTACGAAAAGGAGAGAGATGGAAAGGCTAGCCCCTTACCTCTCTCACACATAGTAAGAAACTATAATCAATGCACACGTTGTCTAAAACGTTGAGAAAGGAGTGAAGTGATCAACTTCTACTGAACTACTCACAACTAATCAAATACAAATAATTTGAGAAAAGCTCAAGAAGTTAATTCGAAATAATCATCTAAAAGCCAAAGACTTAAACTTCACTCAGGAAATGGAAATGGAACTTTCTACTAAAATTCCATTCACCAAACTCTAAAAGCCTAAAAATTCATCAAAAGTTAAACCTTTAGCCCATAAGCTATTAGATAAAATGAATCTCTCACCAGTGAAAAAAAAAGAACAATCTTTACTTGTCAGCAAACTGTCAACTAAAGAGAACGTCTGGCGGAGCCAAGATTTTCACTAAAAAAGTTCAAAAGATAAAAAGATATAAATACCAAAAAAGCCAAAGAAATTCAATATCTACTATACATGCATAAAAATAACTTTAACCTTCTATATACAAACAGAATTATAAATTACGAAGCCATGCCCCCCACCAGCCCCACCCCACCCCACTAAATCCCCCTTAAACACCTTTTTGGAGCATTACATAATTCCAAGTAAATTACAACACAAAGTAAAATGCTAATTAAACAGTCACACAAATGCTGAAAATTCTTCTGATCAAGAAAATAAGACAACAGAGAGAACATTTAAAGCAAAAAAAATAAAAACACTAAAAAGAATAATCATTTTAAGCAAGAACCAATTTTTACCTGTTGGAGTAGTAGTCTTATTGAGATCAGTTCTTCTCTTTCTCTTCCCCATATGTATATTATACACACACACCCAAAAAGCTAATTATATGTGAAATGTAAAAAATCTGAGTGTAAGATGAATGCACAAGATTAATTAATTAAGCAAAATCAATGGCTTTTACGCAACTATTTTCTAGGGGTTTTGAGTAATTAATAGCTTGATTTGAGCAAGGACACGATGGTGCGGAATATAAATGTCACGGAACAGACATGGGAAGAGAAAGAGGAGAGACGTGTCAGTGCTCAGAAGTTGCAATTTACTTTGATTCTCTTACTTTTTATTTGTTTTTTATATTTTTATATTTTTTATTCGATGTGCAAATAAAGTGTAGCCGAAAAGAAAAATGAGTTGTTATAAGATGTTGGATACTTAATATCCTTAAATTTGGCTTCGGCTTGCAAATATGTCTTTTAATTTTGAGTATGCATAAGTAGACACTTTAACTTATCTCCACTTTATTAGTTGAACACTTTAACTTATAAAATGATCATCTAAACGCCTCTAAAATTTATGCATTATGTCAGCATTTATGTTTACGTGTTTAATTTTATACAAGTTGAGGTGCATACTTATGCACACTCAAAAATTGGAGGACATAGTTGCCGGCTGAGATCAAGTTTGAGAGCTTGTTTATGTTTTATGTCTACTTTTAATGATGTGAGATTTTTTGAAAAAATCGTAGAAAAAATTTCAAAAAAACGATATAACACTATGTTAAGAATATCATTAACTTGTTTTAGCCGAACACTTCTTTTCTTTGTTCAGTTTTCTTCGTCAAATCTCCACATCCTTTCTAAATCAAATTAATTACTTGATCACTTCCTTATGCAAGGAAGACGAAATTAATATTAATGATCGTGTTAAGACTACACATCAAAAATACTACTCCTTCCATTTCAATTTACGTGAACCCATTTGACTGGGTACGATATTTAAGAAAAAGTGAAGAATTTTGAAACTTGTGGTTCAAAATAAGTCTTGAATATTTGTGTGACTGTAAATCATTTCATAAAGTGAATTTGTTTCTAAGTTAGGAAAAAGGTCATTCATTTTGACACAAACTAAAAAAAAAAAAAATTTACATAAATTGAAACAGAGAGAGCACTATTTTTTTTTAGGGATCTTTAGGAGTGACCCAAAAAAAAAGAGTCTGCAAGTAAGATGAAGCTTCTATCAAATCTCACTACAGAACTACGGTACATAAAATAAGATCTTAAAAAAAGATATTTAAAGATTTAGAAGTGAAATTTGATTGCTTACTTGTTCTTAAGCTTATCAATGAAGAGAATATACAAAGTCATCATCTTACAGCTATTATTAAAGATTGCAAATATTTGCAGAAAGTGAGCAAATTTAGTATAAAACACATCTGCAGGGAGACAAACAAATATGCAAATTTTTTAGCGAACAAAAGCCACATACATGCACAAGATTTCTTAATCTATAAAAATCCTCTCCAAGGAAATAAAATTTTGGCTATAATGACTTTGTGAAAAAAATAGTACTACTTGAATAACTTTGATAATACAAAATAAGTATAAATGACTTTCATAAATACTTGTTATAGTTGAATGGTTATATAAATTCTTTTTAGTTTTCCATCCAGTGTCCGATAATCACATTGGGATTCCAACTAATTCAGATTTGCGCCGCTTAAGACCTATTTAAGGGTAAGAGCTCTATAACAAGATTTTTTGGAGTTAATTTCTCATATAGTCACTTAACTAACGTTAGTTCTCCTCGAAAGTAACTTTTCTTTGTTTTATAACCCAAAAAGTCACTCAACTATTGAAGTTTGGGAAAAAAAATACTATTAGACAGTATCAAAAAAATATTTGCAGACTAGTGGCAACATTAATTAGTTATCATTGCATCACAACAAAATATTAACACATAAAATAACTCCCAAATAAAAATCCCTAAATTTTAGTTGGATCCTATTTTTCCAGTCAAAGTTTTATCTCCCACAGCAGCCATTCCATTCTCTTTTGTCATTTCCATTTCTCGTGTCTTTCTTTCTTATTTTCTTTTTATACATGCAAATTCTTCCTTTTGTTCCTTTCATTGAATATTAACATTTTAATTTAACATGTTATAATTTTAATTGGTGGTACTTGCATATTTTCTATTTCAATAATATATGTAACAAATATATGTAACAAACATGTATTAGTGGTAGGTATTAAGTATAATGCACGTATGCTTATTATTATTATTATTATTATTATTATTATTATTATTATTATTATTATTATTATTATTATATACACACACATGCACATATACCCTGTATATCTTTATTATACCATATGGTTATATATGTTATACCATGCATATTTAATCATACCGCGTTTGTGTTATAAGTTATACCATGCATATTTTATTAGACCACGTATGTATTTATATGTTGTATCATGTATATTTTATTACACCATGTATATACATAGTATAACATATGCTATAACCAAACTGAAAACAAGGATCATTAATGGTAAACAAATTTCTTAAATAGTGGAGAAAATAATGATGAAAGTGAAAAGATTAGGATTATTAGTCGTATAGTAATTTTTTAATTAGTGAAAAAGATGATGATGAAAGAGAAAATGATACGATTAATCAAGCTTTAAAATAAATATCTTAATTAGTGGTCCTTCTTTATCCGCGAGTTATCTTAAGAATTAAGATTTGCTAAATTCGTAAAAAATTCTGTCATTTTAGGAATAAACAAAAAGTACTATCATTTATGACAATACTCTTAGAGAAGTGATTATCGCGTAAAAATCTCTTGATATTTTACCTACAAAGTCATCCAAATAATTTAGGTGATTTTCGTTGAAATTTGCTGATATAATTTTTTTATTTTAAGCGAACTTCTAAAAAATAAAAGGTACCAATTTTAACTATTTTATTAACCCGCCCACTTGACCCGACCCGCTAAACTATATGGGTCAAATATAAAGTTGACCCATACAGTTTTTGCGGATCTAGGCTAGTATGACTGGTGAATAAAATGATTAAAATAGATAGTTTTCTATTTTTTAAAAGTGAAAAATCATCTAATTAGTTGGGTGACTTTGTAGGTGAAATATCAATAATTGAGTAACTTTTGAGTTATAAAATAAAATATATGACCCTAGTTGAATGAACATGTAAGATATTAACACTTTTTTTTTTTCATACTTAGGGTTCGAACCCGAACCAAAAGATGGATAAATACTATAGTAATATACTATTATCACAATGGCAATATTTGCTCAAGAATAAATTAATCAACCATTAAGCATACTGAACTTAATCACTAAGCATCCCCAGTCTCCTCTCTCTCCTACAGGTCAACCGTTAAGCATATTAAGCTTAATCAAGAAAAAATTAGGTCCTTTATGCCAAATCTTCCACTTCTCAAGCTTTTTTTTTTTTTTTTTCATCACACTTCTCAAGCTTAATCAACTAAGTAAGGTAAATCAGTTGTGTTTTATTAGTTCGGGATGATTGTACCTATTGTATTATATTGTGTTGATAGTTTAAATACGAGGTTCAATTTTATTGGATCTTATCGTTAAATCCACATGCTACCCCTATTTGGATGGAAAATTATTTTAAATTACCTGATTTAAAACTGACCTCAACTAAACCCGACTGCGACCCACTAAACTAATTCTAAGGTCTAATGATTTTTTTTTAAACAAAAATTAGTAATTGGTTAACAAATTTCTTAAATAGTGGAGAAAATAATGATGAAAGAGACAATATCAGGATTATTAGTCATATAGTAATTTTTTAATTAGTGAAAAAGATGATGATGGAAGAGAAAATGATACGATTAATCAAGCTTTAAAATAAATTCCTTAATTAGTGGTCCTTTTTTATCCGTGAGTTATCTTAAGAATTAAGATTTGCTAAATTCGTAAAAAATTCTGTCATTTTAGGAATAAACAAAAAGTATTATCATTTATGATAATACTCTTAGAGAAGTGCTTTATCGTGTAAAAATCTCTTGATTTTTACCTAGAAAGTCATCCAAACAATTTAGGTGATTTTCATTGAAATTTGTTGACATAAATTTTTTATTTTAAGCCAAACTTTTAAAAAATAAAAGGTACCAATTTTAACCATTTTATTAACCCGCCCACTTGACCTGACCCGCTAAAACTATATTGGTCAAATATATAGTTGACCGATACAGTTTTAGCGGATTTGGGCTAGTGTGACCGGTGAATAAAATGATTAAAATAGATAGTTTTCTATTTTTAAAAGTAAAAGATCATCTAAATTAATTGGGTGACTTTGTAGGCCAAATACAAATAGTTGAGTAACTTTTGAGTTATAAAAAAAAAAAAAAAAGGACTTTGTAAAATAACGACCATAGTTGAATGACCATCTAAGAAATTAAGGCCAGTTTTTTTAATTATATTTGGGGCTCGAACCCGAAACAAAGATGGATAAATACTACTAATATACTATTATCACAATGGCAATATTTGCTATGGAATAAATTAATCAACCATAAAAACATATTGAGCTTAATCATTAAGCATCCCCAGTCTCCTATCTGTCCTACAGGTCAACCATTAAGCATATTAAAGCTTAATCAAGAAAAGTTAGCTCCTTTATGCAAAATCTTCCACTTCTCAAGCTTAATCAACTAAGTAAGGTAAATCAGTTGTGTTTTATTAAATTTGGATGATTGTACCTTTGTATATTGTATTGTGTTATTAGTTTAAATACGATATTCAGTTTTATTTGATCTTATCGTTAAATCTACACGCTACCCCTATTTAAAATTGACCTCAATTAAACCCACTAAACTAATTCTAAGGTCTAATGAATTTTTCCTCTTATTAGACCAAAAATAGTTATTGTTTGGTCCTCTGAAATTTGTTTGTTTAAATTTGACAGCGTGGAAGAAATCTTAAATTTCATAACATCAGGGGCATATTTAGCCGCAATGTGAAATGGAGGGTAAAGTTAGCTAATAAAATAAAGTAGAGGGGCGTATTTTGACCTTTTTCCCAAAAGAAAATGACAATATCTTTAGAAGAGTTGGTGGTCTAGTTCTCTGAAAGTGGTGTTCTTTCATGTCGATTGTTCGAATTTTATCGAAGAGTTGAATAAAATTTGGAACTTTGTTTTGGCATAAAAAATCAGAGAGGAGAGATTAATGGAAAAGGAAAGAGAAGTGAATAACCATAAATGAAATGGTTTTACTGTACTTGTTATTTTTGTGAGTCTGGTTCTTAGATTATGGTGTGATCGGGTAATTTTAAGTGATATTGAGGATTTGAGGTCGATTTGGGGGAAATCGTTAATTTGAGGGTATGTTAAGTTTCATAACGGCAGGGGTATGTTTAGCCATAATGTGAAACGGAGGGTAAAATTAGCTAATAAAACAAAGTACAAAGGTGTAGTTTTACCTTTTTCCCAAAAGAAAATGATAATTTCTTTACAAAATAATGAAGCAACATTTTCACCTCCGTTAATATTTGATCCATCCATGCCCCTATCATTAATTAGTTAGGCCAAATATGCCCTTATTGCACATGGAACTTAACACAGCATAATTAGAAGACTAATTGGAAGGCAGTTATGTTTCCTAAGGCTTTGGTCTAGTAGTAAGAGCACAACTTGTGATGTGAGGGTTAAGCGCATGTGACGGGCTCGAGCCCTATCACGAAACAAAAAAAGCCTAGTATTTAAGTGAAGAAGAGTAGAGGGGTAGATCCATCATCCACCGAGTATCAGTTTTTGAAGAAAAAATAATAATGAAGCAACTTGAAATGTCACTAAATCTGATATAGTTGTCTTAATAATCTGTTTCACAATATGACCAAGATACAACTTTTTGTAATAATCTAATTTATTGTTTTGTTGTTTATTGTTTTGTTTAGTGATTCTAGAGTAAATTTAGCTCTATTTATTGTTTTGTTTGTTTATTGTTTTGTTTAGTGATTCTAGAGTAAATTTAGCTCTTCAGAAGGAAGCTTTCACTAAATTGTTGAGGAAGTGCAAAAGCAGGTAATTCAGTCTTTGGCAATTCGGAGGACAGAAAAAGTTCTCCAATTTCCACTTTTTTCTATTTATATATATATAAGCATGGGTTGGGGGATGGATCGTCGTCCGTCCCCAACTCATGTTTAAAAAAAAATAGAATGGACCCCATGTAAAAAAAATTAAAATATACATAAAAAAAAAATCCTTCAAACTCATGTGAAAAAAAAAAGGTGGATCTCATATTAAAAAAATTAAGCAATATCAAAAAAAAAAAAAAAAAAAAAAAAAAACGGGCACCCCATATTAAAAAATCAAACAATATTCATGTAATTCCCAAAGTATTCCCATTAAGTCAATAATGGTGGATTCATTGCCACATGCGTATCAACCCATTAGCGGGAGCAAATGAAATTATTGTACAGCAAAAAACGTGGACCTCATATTATTGCTTTTCTTCAAAAGATTAAGTAGTCAAACCATACAATTTCCTTTCTTTTTTTTATATTAGCCGAGATCTAATCTAGATATGTAATCGTTGTATTTGCTATTCCGCCATGTCATTTATTTGTTATGTTTACTAAAATAAATATACTTAAAATATTTATATTTTAATTTTTATTCTTAATCTAATAAATGTGAAAAGAGATTAATGTCGTAAAAGAAAAAAATAATATTAAATGGAGATCAAATAATAAATAAGGTAAATTAGTCAAATTATAATTTTAATTGACGTTTCCTTAAAAAAAATGCAAAAGACAACATGACAATAAAAATGAGCTAAACCAAGACTATTCACCAAAAAAAATAAAAAAAAATAGTAGTTCTTCGTTTAAATAGAAAATCAAATTTCTACTTTATTTCGTTTTAAACATGTAAAATTAATTTAATAATTTGAATTAAAAAAAAAAACGTACGTACTTTGTATTCGTAGCAAACACTAATATAATAAAGTTTTAGATACGGAGACAAATTACAATGTTATATTAATCGTGTTTTGAACATATTATATATATATATATATATAAATAAAAATAGTAAACTAATAATGTCCAAAAAGGGTGGGCCCTATACTAAAGAACACCAAGCAATATAAAAAATGGACTCCATATTAACAAAATCAAGCAATATCAAAAAAAAAAAAAGTGAACCCCATATTAAAAAAAATAATGTCCAAAAAAACAAAAAGGACTTTGTATTAGTAGTAAACACTAATTTTCAAAGTATCTCATTAAGTCAATAATAATGGATTCATCACGTGCGTATCAATCCATTACTTTGGAGCAAATGAAATGCTTTTCTTCAAAAAGTTAAGCAAAAACCATACGCTTTTTCTTATTTTTTTATATTAGCCCAGATCTAATCTAAATATTAAATCACAGATATTTTATTCCGCCATGTCATTTATCTCGTTATGTTCACTAAAATAAATATACTTAAAATATTTATATTTTAAAATAAGATAGAATAATGTGAAAAGAGATTAATGTCGTAAAAAAAAAATTAAATAGAGATCAAATAATGAATAAAGTAAATTAGTCAAATTATAATTCTAATCGACGTTTTCTTAAAAAATCATGTAAAAGACAATATGACAAGTAAAATGAGCTAAACCGAGAATATTTACCAAAAATTAAAAAATAGTATTTCATCATTTAAATAGAAAATCAATTTTTATTTTGTTTCGTTTTAAACATGTAAAATTAATTTAATAATTTGAATTAGAATTATCCAAATCAAAATTTGATAAAAAATAATAAGTATTTTACACCTTTAAATTAATCGAATTAAAATTGAAAATATCAATCGATGCTTAAATATTGCTATTATTTTATTTCAAAGAGAGGAAAATAGTTTCCTTTTAAACAAGTCTTCTCTTTAAAAAATATTAATAAATTTGCCGTTTTTGTATTCGTAGCAAACATTAATATAATAAAATTTTAGATACGGAGCACAAATTACAATGTTATATTAATCGTGTTTTGAACATAATATATAGTCTATATATATATATATATATATATATATATATATATAATCACTATTCAAAGACAATTACATACACATAGATGCACTATAATTTAAAGTGTTGGGCAAAGACGGCCTGAGACGTCTAGTCTACTATATAGAAGAGTGAGTTTTACTCACTCTTCGTCGTCCGTCGTGCCCCTCCCCATAAATAAAAATTTTGGCCCCCACCCCCATAAACACCCCCATAAATTAAAAAAAAAAAATTCCCCCCCCCGCCAAATATTAAATAGGCCCACAAAAAATAAAAAATAAAAAATTGTAAAAAAAAAATAAAAAAATTTTGGGTCCCCCTAAAAAGTGGAACCCATCACATCCAAACTCACTGAAAAAAAATTAGACCATATTAACAAAATCAAGCAATATTAAAAAAAAAAAATGAATCCCGTATTAAAAAAAATAAACAATGTTAAAAAAAAAAATTGTGGCCCTCATATTAAACACCATGCGTATCGTGTAGCAAACACTAATATAATAAAGTTTTAAATACGGAGACAAACTACAATGTTATATTAATCGTGCTTTGAACATAGTATCCCATATTGACAAAATCAAGCAATATATATATATAAAAAAAGAGTTAATCTCATATTAAAAAAATAAACAATGCCAAAAAAAAAAAGTTCAGACTTTGTATTCTTAGCAAACACTAATATAATAAAGTTTTAGATACGGAAAGACAATAAAATGAGTTAAACGAAAAATAAAAAATAAAAAATTGTAAAAAAAAATAAAAATTTTGGGTCCCCCCTAAAAAGTGGAACCCATCACATCCAAACTCATGGGAAAAAAAATTAGGTCCCATATTAACAAAATCAAGCAATATTAAAAAAAAAAGTGAATCCCGTATTAAAAAAAAATAAAACAATTTTAAAATAAATAAATTGTGGGCCTCATATTAAACACCATGCGTATCAGTAGCAAACACTAATATAATAAAGTTTTAAATACGGAGCACAAACTACAATGTTATATTAATCGTGCTTTGAACATAGTATCCCATATTGACAAAATCAAGCAATATATATATAAAAAAGAGTTAATCTCATATTAAAAAAATAAACAATGTCAAAAAAAAAAAGTTCGACTTTGTATTCTTAGCAAACACTAATATAATAAATTTTTAGATACGGAGCACAATAAAATGATTTAAACGAAAAATATTTAATAAAAATTTAAAAATAGAATTTCTTCATGGCCCCATATTAAACACCAACCAGTATTAAAAAAAAAAAAAAAAAAAAAAAAGTGGAACCCACCACATCCAAACTCTTCGGAAAAAAATGTGGGCCCCATATATATTAAACAACAACTAATATTAAAAAAAAAAAAATGAATCCCATATTGAAAAACAAAAAATGTTAAAAAAAAGTGCTTAGAAAATCAAACAATTAAATCAATAACGATGGATTCGTTATTTCATGCGTATCAACCCATTAGTGGGAGCACATGAAATTATTGTACAAAAGAACATACTTAAAATACTTATATATTAAAATAAGATAGAATTTAATTACTTTTTCATTTTTCCTTACTCTAATAAATGTGAAAAGAGATTAATGTCATAAAAGAAAAAAATAATATTAAATAGAGATCAAATAATTAATAAGGTAAATTAGTGAAATTCTAATTCTAATTGACGTTTCCTTAAAAAACATGTAAAAAACAACATGACAAGTAAAATGAGTTAAACAAAAAATATTTACTAAAAAATAAAAATAGAAATTCTTCATTTAAATAGAAAATCAAATTTCTACTTCGTTTCATCTTAAACATATAAAATTAATATAATAATTTGAATTAGAATTATCCAAATCAAATTTTGATAAAAAAAATTATATGTATTACTTTACTATTACTACTGTATAGAAGAGCCAGTTATAGAGGCAACATCGCCATCCGTATTCGGTCCTATTTTTTTACTTAAGAGTAAAAAAATCCTTTGTGATCCCACCCACTTTTTTATTTAAGGCAAAAAAAATGATGTTTTATACTTTATATTACCAACTCTTCTAAAAAGTAGATAGAAATGCTTTATTATATTTATTATGTTTACTAAAATAAATATACTTAAAATATATATATTTAAAAAATAACATACAATTTAATTACTTTTTTATTTTTATTCTTACTCTAATAAATGTGAAAAGAGATTAATATCAAATGAAGATCAAATAATGAATAAGATAAATTAGTCAAATTATAATTCTAATTCGCGTTTCCTTAAAAAACCATGCAAAAGACAACATGACAAGTAAAATGAGTTAAACCGAGAATATTTACAAAAAATTAAAAAATAGCATTTCTTCGTTTAAATAAAAAATCAATTTCTACTTTGTTTCGTTTCAAACATGTAAAATTAATTTAATAATTTGAATTAGAATTATCCAAATCAAAATTTGATAAAAAATAATAAGTATTTTACACTTTTAAATTAATCGAATTAAAATTGAAAGTATTAACTGATGCTTAAATATTGCTATTATTTTATCTCAAAGAGAAGAAAATAGTTTTCTTTTAAACAAATCTTCTCTTTTAAAAGTATTAATAAATTTTCGTAGCAAACACGAATAAAATAAAGTCTTAGATACGAGCACAAACTACAATATTATATTAATCGTATTTTGAACATAGTATGTATGTGTATATATATATATATATATATATATATATATATACATAGTATACACTATAATCCGAAATGTTGGGCCCGTGCGCAGCACGGGCATAGGCCATCTAGTTAGTTGGATAAAGATGTCATTTGCCTCTTCTAGTTCGTTACCACCTTCTGAACTAGAAGTTGGACCCAATATCCTTAAATCATTTCATTAAGGATAAAAGGATAAATTTTCAGTTAAATTATTACTAAATATAGAGATGTATCATTCTTTTTGGGACAACTAAAAGAAAAATGTATCACATAAATTGGGATAGAGAGAATATAAAGATTTAGAAGTGAAATTTGATTACTTGCTTGTACTTAAGCTTATCAACGAGGAGCATATACTATGTCATCATCTTACAACTATTATTAAATATTGCAAATATTTTCTGAAAGTGAACAAACTCAGTATGAAACACATCTCGAGGGAGACAAACAAATGTGTAGATTTTCTAACAAACAAAGGCCGCAAACGTGCACAAGATTTCTTAATCTATAAAAGTGCGTTCGGCTATAATGATTTTGTGAGGAACAAAAAAATAGTCTAACTTAAATAACTTTGATAATACAAAATAAACATAAATGACTTTAATAAATACTTACTATAGTTGAATGATTATATAAGATTTTTTAGTTTCTCATCCGGTGTCCGATATTCAAATTGGGATCCAATTAATTCAGATTCGCTACTGCTCAAGATGAAGGCTAAGGATTCGTCACCTGCACTTTTTTGGAGTTTAATTCTGGATTATCAATCAACTAATGATAGTTTCCTTTGAAATTCACATTTCTTTGTTTTATAACCCCAAAAAGTCACTCAATTATTGATATTTTACCTGCAAAGTCATCCAAACAATTTAGGTAACTTTCTCATTGGATTTTGTTGGCAGAAAATTAGGCTGAGTGTTCAGTTAAACATCTAATTTGTCATTTGTAACCTAATTACGCATTTCTTACTCATGTATACCTTTCGCCAATTTAATTCAACGAAATTTTAGCCGCCGCTCAGACCTTTCCACCTCATTTTGCGAAAAAGTTTGTCCTTTCTGCAAATCTTTTGGTCTATATGAACGGAATGCTACTTTTAGGGGTCGTTTGGTAGATAGTCGAAATTATCCCGGAATTATAATTTTTTTAACTAATTTATCCCATCTATCGGATTATTTTATACCATCTAAAAGATTTATAAAATAATCCCAAAGATAAATGTATAAGAAGGTATAAAATTTAGATGTCCAAACACTAATTTTGTACCATGTTTGGTACAAGGTAATAAATTTATTACAGGATAAATTTATACCTTCTACCAAATATGATATAAAAATTAGTGTTGGGATATCCCAGCTTATACGTTCTACCAAACGACCCCTTAATGTTTCTAGATTAGTCTTTTGCCCATTTTCTTTGCGTTTTGCCTTTTGCTTTTTACAGTGACTTCTTTTTGTTATGAAATGATCAAAGTGGTGTTAGGCCACACCAATGTAGCATGTGTGCTTCCCCAAGTTTTTTAGGCTTATAAATATAGCCTTAGATGTCATATGAAAACACACCTCCAAAAGGAAGAAAAATTTATTTACTACTTCCTGTTTCTCTCACATTACCTCTTCGTCTCTCTCTCTCATCTTGCTATTTTATCTATTACACGATTTTATTTTATAATACATTATTAACATTTTGTTCGTACACAATCAACGGAGGCCGGCGGTTGAAAACAAAAGTGCTTCCAGGTACACGGCTGTTAGGCTCATCCATATCTTTCTCAATGTCCGGACATCTATCCAATGCCTTCCTTTCGATCTTCTACCCGGTAGACTTCACACCAACCCAATCTCGACTCGGCAACAAGAGTCGGTTATGGAATAGCCTTTTAGTCGGCTTTCTCGTTCTTAAGGACTTTCTGGCCGGTAGGCTTTATAGTGGATGGTCGGTGCAAGGCCAGAAATTGGAACACATTGATTCCGCTCGTTCCCGTCCTTTTCGCTTCGTGGTCCTCGGTGTGGCCGCATCTATACTGTCGGGCAGCGAGTCTCTAAATTTTATCTCCAAATTAAGTTTAATCTGGTTGTCCAATTATCAAGAGAAACTGGCACAACTATAAGAATATATTCAACTTCATACATGAAGTGAAACTTTGCAGTGAGCTCCAACAAGTTATTCAGATGGCAATTTTTATGGAGAATCTGAGAAGATGACATATTGAAATTAGCAAGGTTTGTGTCCTTAAAATCATCTTTCCATTGACGATATGCCTTCAAAACGATGTTTTCATTTGGGGGTGTAAAACATGTGCTGCGCTCTTTTTTTAATAACTAAGATTTTGTCCCCCTGAGTCTTTCTAATAAGATTTTTAATGAGGCAATAAATATTGCGTATTATAAATAACTATTGATAATTTTTCTTTTACTAGATTTTTCTTTATATGGACATTCAAGGAAGAATGTTATAAAATGATCAAAGTGGATGCCCATGTAGGGGCCACACCACTGTAGCATGTATGTTTCCCCAAGTTTTGTAGGCTTATAAATATAGCCTTAGATGTTATGTGGAAACACACCACAAAAACGAAGGAAAATTTATTTACAACTTCCTGTTTCTCTCACATTCTCTCTTTGTCTCACTCTCATCTTGCTACTTTATTTATTACACGATTTTATTTATAACACTTTTGAATTATTAATAGAATAATCAATGGGAAATAAAAACCTCATTGACCTTTGAATTAAAAAAAAAAAGAAAAAAAAAGGAGAGATTTTAGATAGTTGTTATTGCAAGAATAATGGATTTGTTAACTATAAATGGGATCAGATCAAGAGACATATAATTAGTGAAAAGAAGGGAATAAGAATGAGAAAAAGGGGAACATTAAGAAATTATACGATGGTTATACATTGTTATACAAAGCATATACATTATTCATACATTATATATAGTGGATAAGAAATGTATATGTAATGTATAATAGTGTATAAGGATGTATATGTAAGGTTATAGAAAAAGTAGAGAAATTTATATATTGATCACATATACATTATCTATATACAGTGAGCCACAACGAATGTAAACTAGATGAGTGAGCTGTATACGTAGGTTATTTACCAATTTTTATTTTAAGCCAACTTTTAAAAATAAAAAACTATCCATTTTAATCATTTTATTAACCTTCTCACTTGGTCCGACCAGCTAAAGTTATATGGGTCAAATATATAGTTGACCCATACAGTTTTAGCGGATCTGGCCTAGTGTGGCCAGTGAATAAAATGATTAAAATAGATAGTTTTTGATTTTTTAAAAGTAAAAATCATCTAAATTTGTTGGGTGATTTTGTAGGTGAAATATCAATAGTTGAGTAACTTTTCAGTTATTAAAAAAAAAAAAAGACTTTCTAAGAGAACAAATGACCATTTAAGATATTAACATTTTTTTTTCATACTCAGGACTCGAACCCGAATAAAAATGAATAAATATTACAGTAATATACTATTATCACAATGGCAATATTTGCTCAAGAATAAATTAATCAACCATTAAGCATTTTGAGCTTAATCATTAAGCATCCCAGTCTCTTCTCTCTCTCTCTCCTACAGGTCAACCATTAAGCATATTAAGCTTAATCAAGAAAGATAGCTTCTTTATGCAAAATCTTCCACTTCTCAAGCTTAATCAACTAAGTAAGGTAAATCAGTTGTGTTTTATTAGTTTTGGATGATTGTACCTATTGTATGCAAAACTAATTCTAAGGTCTAGTGATTTTTTTTTTCAAAGGAATAATTGCTGCTTTTTTTTTTTTTTTTTTTAATTCTATTAAACAAAAATTAGTTATTGTTCGTTCCTCTGAAATTTGTTTGTTTAAATTTGACAGCATGGAAGAAATCTTAAATTTTGTTTTCTCAGAGCCCGTGGAAATAACCTCTTGCAGAAATGCTTGTGGTCCGGCCCTTCCACGGATCGGGCTGCCCTTTTTTAGTCATGTTCATGAAGTCTCCGGTCAGATGTAAAGTTCTCTGAAAGTGGTGTTCTTTCATGTCAATTGTTCGAATTTTATTGAAGAGTTGGATAAAATTTGGAACTTTGTTTTGGCATTAAAAATTAGAGAGGAGAGATTAATAGAAAAGGAAAGAGAAGTGAATAACCATAAATGAAATGGTTTTACTGTATTTGTTGTTTTTGTGAGTCTGGTTCTTAGATTGTGGGGTGATCGGGTGTTTTTAAGTAAAATTGAGGATTTGAGGCCGATTTGGGGGACATTGTAAATCTGAGGGTATATTTGCTAAGTTTCATAACGGCAAGGTATGTTTAGCCGCAATGTGAAACGGAGGGTAAAGTTAGCTAATAAAACAAAGTAGAGAGGCTTATTTTGACCTTTTTCCCAACAGAAAATGACAATTTCTTTAGAAGATAGTGAAGCAACATTTTGACCTCTGTTTATATTTGACACAACCATGCCTCTATTGTTAATTGGTTGGGCCAAATATGCCCTTTATTTCACACGGAACCTAACACAGCATAATTAGAAGACTAATTGGAGGGGTGGATCCATCATCCACCGAGTATCGGTTATTGAAAAGATAATGAAACTTGGAATGTCACTAAATCTGATATAGTTGTCTTAATATTCTGTTTCACAATATGACCAAGATATAGCTTTTTGGAATAATCTAATTTATTGTTTTGTTTGTGTATTGTTTTGTTTAGTGATTCTGGAGTAAATTTAGCTCTTCAGAAGGCAGCTTTCAGTAAATTGTTGAGGAAGTGCAAAAGTAGGTCATTCAGTCTTTGGCAATTCGGAGGATAGAAAAGTTCTCCAATTTCCACTTTAGTTGGATAAAAATGTCATTTACCTAGTCTAGTTCGTTACCACCTTCCGGACAGTGGGATATGATGTGTTTTTGAGTTTTAGAGGTGAAGACGCGCGTAAGACCTTTGTGGCTCACCTTTACACACAATTAACTCGGGTTGGAATCAATACCTTCAAGGATGATGAAACACTAGAACGAGGTGCATTGATTTCACCTCAACTAGTCAGTGCCATTAAACTGCCATTATCATCTTCTCAAAGAACTATGCTTCGTCCAAATGGTGCTTGGATGAGCTGGTGAAGATCATGGAATGTAGAGATGAACTTGGGCAGACAGTTGTACCAGTGTTCTATGACATAAGTCCATCGGAAGTACACTCCCAGAGAAATAGTTTTGCTGAAGCCTTCTCCAGATATGAGGAAGATTTCAAGGGAGACACCGAGAAGGTGCATAAATTGAAGAAAGCCTTAAATGAAGCAGCCAATTTGTCAGGCCATGATCTGCATGGTAGTACTTACAACGGGTCAGTAGCTATTTAACTTGGCATTAAAGTTCCTGATCTTTCTGCAAAGAGTTAATTGTTATAATGTTGAGCATTTCTTGGATAATGGATGCATTTGCACATTGAACTTTTATTCCTAGACTTCTTTAGTCTTGGGCTAGGAAGCAAAAATACTAGTGTGCTAATTACTCTGTGAAACTCATGAATTTGTTGAACCCAGCCATCTGCTCCTTCACTTAATACCTGTAAAATAGACAGGTTAGCTAAAGTTCTCTCGTTCTAATAAGTAAGGTGATTACAATCCTTTTTGCCTACTTAAAAAAAATTAAGGTGATTACTATCCTTTTTGTTCTTATAACTCCTGTGTAATCCTATTTGGTGATACCAATTACGTCCACCGTCTCCTAATTTATTTTGTTGTTCTTTTGTTTTGTTTTGCGCCAGTTGTGTTGTATTTAAGTGTCTGTGTATCTTCTTTATTTTAAACTCTTTTTGCTCAGATTGTCATTGTCTTCTCTCTCTTGTGCAGAAATGAGTCTTGGTGCATATATTGTGAAAGAAATTGCGAATAAGTTGTGCCAAAAGTCAATGATCAGTGACACTCTAATTGGAGCAGAATCACAAATTCAGGCTGTAAGCTCGCTGTTGATGATGGAATGTGAAGATGTTCGATTTATTGGGATTTTAGGGATGGGTGGTATTGGCAAGACAACCATTGCAAGAGCCATTTTTTACAGGTTTTCTCATCAATTCGAAGGTGCTTGCTTTATTGATAACATTAAAGAAAATCAAACTAAACAGGGATTGTTGTCTCTGCAAAAGACTCTGCTTACTGAGGTCTTGAAAATTGAATTTGTGAATCTTGCTGATGAATATGGTGGAATCGATATGATGAGAAAAAGGCTTGGCTTTAAGAAGGTTTTGATAGTTCTTGATGATATGGATCATCAAGACCAGTTGGATAGGCTAGCTGGAGCCCATGATTGGTTTGGTAAAGGTAGCAGGGTTATTATTTCAGCAAGGAACGAGCACTTGCTTTTGGACTGCGACGGCACTTACAAAGTTTGTTTACTTGCTATAGCTGAAGCAACTCGACTATTGAGTCGGCATGTTTTTAGAGAGACATCTCAGTCAATGGTTTTGAGCAGTTCTCTCACCGAGTTATAAAGTATGCTGGTGGCCTTCCCTTGGCGCTTAAAGTCTTGGTTTCTTTCCTTCGTGGACGGAACATGAAGCAGTGGAGGAGTGCACTAGATGCACTGCGAGATATTCCTAGTGAAGAAATCATTTCAAAGATTAAGATAAGTTATGATGGACTAGGGAATGCAGAGAAGCAAGTTTTTCTAGACTCTGCATGTGCATTTGAAAGAAGTGATGGTTTTTTTCTTAAAAAACTGTACACTGAAATAGCGATTGACGTCCTGGTTGAGAAGTCCCTCCTTTTTGTTTCATTAATTGGTGTGATTGAGATGCATGATTTGATTCAAGAAATGGGCTGACGTATTGCAGTGCAAGAATACCCAAGGCGCCGGATATGGCTTCATGAGGATATTGCTGATATTTTAACTGAAAATAAGGTAGCAATTTATCCTGATAAATTTTATTTTTTTTAAGCCATCACAATTTACAATATTCTGCTCTGGCCTTTAGGAATGAGGCGAAAAAACATTTATTACCATAAACATGTTAAGCTTATAAATGAGACTGAAAAGCATTTCCCAACCATACATGTATTAAACTTTTAAAAGAGAATTCATATACCCCAACTAATTTGAAATTGAGGCATCATTAAAGAGTAAATTCCATAGATGGTTACGTAACTATTAACTTTTTTCGCCACAATCACTTAACTATCTTTTCTAACACAAAAGTCACACTACCGGAAAATCATAACTTTCCGATTGATAACTCTTTTTATTAAAATATAATAAATAAAAACTCAATTAAAAAGATCTGACCGACCCAACATTCAAAGAAATTAAACTTCTAAGTAAAAATCCTGATTTCTCTCTTGTTTGTTTGAGTCCACAAATTAATGTTTTGAAAAATAACAATCAGTATACTGTTTGTTTCTCGAAATGTTTGTCTCTTTAAAAAATTTAGATTCAAGTAAATTGATCTTTAATTAATAGTTTTAAGCATATACTTTCGTCATTTTATATGATGCATCGTGCATGTTATCGTAACGTATAATGGTTATCCTATAATCTTAGGCGTAGGGGTAAGGGAAAATAATCTCAGATTAAATTAAGTAATACGATGTCATTTCCTATAAACTTTTTGAGATTATAAACATGATGCAATCTTTTTCATTGTAGATGTTTAGAAAATGAACTAATTGTGCAACATTAATACTGTTGTAGTTGGTTTTCAATGACCTGCGCAGCCGAGGGGTATTTGGTATTGCATTCCCTAGAAGTGATCCACGTGCTAAGGTTCCTTCATGGTTCACATATTTTGTGACACGTACGGGGGGGATGTACTTAAATCTAAACAAACACTGGTACAATGAGGAGTTTCTGGGATTTGCTATATATTGTCAGCTTCCATTATTAAATGCTGATTCGCCAGAACCCCGCAGTTCATCATTCAATATGTTTTGTAGTGTAGTAGTCACTATAAAATTGGTTCCAGAACGTGCTTCTATTGATCAACAACCTCTTGAAAACATATTTTGTCTGTCAGTGTCGAGAGTAGTTGCATGTGCCGGTCATGACTGCTTTATTTTCTTTCAAGGGGATATGAGTAAGGTGCATCACAAAGGAAATAGATTTGAGGTATCTATAGATTCCCCTATTTCATTACATTTGGGAGTTCGTCTGGTATATGCTGATGATATTGAGGAGATGAGGTTGAAATCTTATCGGTTTAACAGAGTCAAGCGCTTGCGTGAAGAGGAAACAGTACTGTGTGTTCCGAGGCTGCGAAGATTGTCCGTCCCAGGAGAAATACATCATTTTTATGACACTTATTTTATATAAATTTCCAGTCCTGCCAACTTGCCCTAGATGCTTATCCTTTGCTGAAGACTTGACTCATTCTTGAATTGTAAATACTCTCAGCTAGTCTGGGTAGGATCGCGATTGGGCCTAAACTTTGAAGTTGGGACCCGAGTTGAATTTCAAGAGTGGTTATTGTCCTGGGTTATGTCAGCTCCCGAAGATGCTGATTTAAGTTTTTCGTTAGCTGTCCTGTGGGCGATATGGAAACACAGAAACAAGGTGGTGCAGGAAAGAGCTGTTTTTGTTCCCTCAGAAGTCATTTCCACTGCAGTTAGAGAGTACTCGAGGTTTCCGTATTCTGAAGGCAGAGCAATGAGAGAGCTCTATAAGCCGAGTAGCCAAACAACTGTTTGATATCAATGTTTTCGATGTTGACTCTCATGTACAGTGCGTGCTAGTAATGAGGTTAAGGGATCTTGGAAAGAGGGACAAGAATGGGCTGGAATAGCGTATAAGAAGCCCGGGGTAGAAGTGGCAGCAGCTCAAAGATCGTTGAAAGTCACCAACAAAACATGCTGAAGTACATGCTTTCGAGTATGCACTGAAATGGGCTGCGTCGATGTTGTAAAATCGTAATTTTGTCTGACAACCCGACTTTCATTAAGGAACTCTATAGTTCAGATTGCTGTTCAGATCAAGACCTTGTCTCTGTGTTACATCAATGTCTGCGAGACATGGAAGCAAGAAGAATGTCCTGGGAAGTCGTCAAAGTTCCCAGTTTTGCAGTATGAGATACAAAGAAGGAAGCAAAAAAGGCCATGAAGACTTGTATAGATGTATTGGATTTTGATTCAGATATATATAAATATTGAAAGCCTGCATAAATAAGGCAATACACTTTTTTACAAAGATTTATTTATATTTTTTTGCTTCACTAAATCTAATTGGGCATACAATTGTTTAGGGGTGGCAAATGGGTGGGTTAGGTTGGATTTGGTTTGGTTGAAAATGGTTTGAACAAAATGGCCGTTTTCAACTCATATTTTATGTGGGTAAATATGGGTTAGTGATAAATGTATCTAATATGAATTAACTCATATTATATGTAATATTATTTAAGTGTATGTTTATAATTTTTTTTCTTTTGTCAAGTTAAATTAATTTTTTTCATATAAATTTGTGGGTAGAGGGGTCTTTATATTAAAGCGGGGTAAGAATTTATTTTTATAATTTTTTAACAAAAGTAAAATATACGAAATTGATTTTTTGTATGAGGGGCAGAGAGGGGCTAAGGTAGGGGTGGGGTGGGGCCCTAAATTCTTTTCCATTATTTATAAATTTTTTATAGAAGTAATATATATGAAAATTGAAATTTGGGTGGAGGGGGGTCGAGGAGGGGTGGGGTGGGGGTAAGAATTTTTTTTCCATTTTTTATAGTAAATACTTTTATAAAAGTAAAATATTTGAAATGAGGGTTAAAGAGAATGGGGTAAGGGTAAGAAATTTTTTTATTTTTTCATAAAAGTAAAATATTTGAAATTGAAATTTATGGGGTTGGGGGTCATGAGGAGGCGGGAGTAAGAACTTTTTTTTTTTTTTTTCATTTTTTTATAAAATTTTATAAACCTAAAATATATGAAATTGAATTTTTTTTTTGGAGGCAAGGTACAAAGCGGGGGGCAGTGTAGATCTGAGCGAGGTAAGGAAAAAATTTCTCGTTTTTTATAAGTTTTTTATAAAAGAAAAATAAATTATATGGAATAAAAAAAATGTGTGTGGGGGTGGTGGGACATGGTGGGGTAAGGGTTGGGGTAGGAGGTAAGAAAGAAATTTCTCATTTTCAAAATGAAATATATTAAGGTCTAGCCGCACTTATATAGATACCCATTTTTTACCCATACCGCCCATATTTTTACGTTAAAGAGAGATTTGAGTTTCATATTTACTCCAATCGAAATACGAGCGACCCAACTCACTAATATGTGAAAATGGCCTAATTTTCTAAATATGAGCTCAAATTGCCACCTCTACAATTGTTCATGAATTGTCATATCTTACCTCTCGTATATATTACTATTATATATAAAGTATAATGTGACTTTTGTGTCCTCACAATAATTTCTCAAATTTTTAAAAAAATTCATTAATTACTTTTATGTCCTAATTTTATTTATTTAAGTCAATTTTTTTTGTTTTTTGTTTTTAAGAAATCCCTACTTTTCAAAAATGTTCGAGCGCAGGACTTTTATAGTCCTTACAATAATTTTCAAATTTTTTTTAAAACTTTTTTTTTAATTAATTACTTTTAGGTCCTAATCTTATTTATTTATGTCAATTTTTTATTTTTATTTTTAAAGTCTACTTTTCAAAAAATTATCGAACCTCCTACCTCATTTTTCACGTTCTTTTCGATTTTCGATTGGTGCTCGATATCCGCATTTGAGCTCAATTAATCCAGACACGCAGACGCATCGCGCCTATTCTAGAGCGCTTCCTCCAAAGATTTTTTTCCATATCCATGCTCGAACCCCTAATCCCTAATTAAGAGAGAGCGCTCCATCCGTCGCACAAGTTAAATTATGTATTTGTGTAAAAGTTCATTAACTATGTATAGATTATTTATTTAGAACTAAATGACTTTAAATTGGATACATAAGTTATAATGTCAAATTCGGTTCCAAATTTGATTTGAATTAAATAATTCATCAAAATGAAAGTTAAAATATTAAAGGAGTGGAATGAAAATTTTGCTTTTATATAACTACCCACTTCGCGACTACACCCGGTATATGGTTGTTGTTGTTGTTGTTGTACACTTATACTAAGACAAATTATATTTCTTTAGATTAAAATATCTCGTTTATATTCGTTTGGGCGGGCTAAGACGGCCTCACATAACTAGTATATATATATACACATACCAATTAAAGCACGAATATATCTTGCTTTAAATGCTACGAAATGCATACATAAAATATAAATTGTCTACTGCTTCTATATTGTAAAAATAATTGTTAGCCTCAACTATGTACAAAGTACAACGATCAATTCCTAAAATAGAAATTAGCTTTTTAAAAAAAAATTACCTATCAATAGTTTTTTATTTACAAAGATATCATTTATTAATTTCAATACGGAAATCAACCATTAGAATGATGGCCCTTATTTCTTCACCATTGCTTTTTCTCCTTTATCTCTCCAAGTATATATAGTATTTTTTTTTTATTTTTTATTTTTGAAATCTCACCAAATCTCAAATCAAAAACTAAACATTTTAATTAAACAAATTTGGTAAATTTGTTAAATCCTCTAATAATAAACACTTCTCTTTTTTATTTTTAGAATTGAATTTGTGTACTTATTAATTATTACTATTGTATAAAGATTTATAGTACCAAAAACAATTAGGACAAAAATTAAATATAAACCAAATCCGATCTAACCTTCATCTACAAAAGATAATTAATGTTGTCGAAAGTAAGACCATTACCAGAGGTTTTAACTTAAAGAAACGAGGGTCTTTGGTAGCTAGCTATTTTATTCTTTTCTTTGAATTAATCTCATCGTTAAATAAATATTCATGCTTGTAAAATAATATATATATATATATATATATATATATATATATATATATATATATATATATATATATATATATATCCATGTTTTATGGAATTGATCAATTCTAATTAGACCGTAGCTTCTGTCGAAAAACGTTGCTAGGCTAAAGTTAGCACGGCTCGCTTTCATATATATATATATATATATATATATATATCCATGTTTTATGGAATTGATCAATTCTAATTACCTTTTTTTAAGGTCATTGAGATGCTTTACCGTTTTTCTATTGAAGTTAGAGTCCTAAAAAAAAAGTTTCATGAGGTTTGTACCTGATGTAATTGTCTCTCCTATCGTCCTTTCACTGTCATTCTTTCATATTTTTTTCTCATTTTATAATTTGAGTTCTTCCTTCATTTAACAACTTCTAATCAACTCATTTGTATGCATTTTGTGGAAGTTTAACAATTGTTTTTTATTTTGGAAGTGAGAAAGGCTTGTCCTTCCAAGTGCCTTAAAATAAATTAAATAACTAAATGTGAACTCATAGAAAATTTGATCTTCCAACTTGTGTTTTTCCGGAGTTCTCAATGCCACTTCTTCATTTTGGTTGCTTTTAAAAAAATCGAATCGACAAAAAATATTTTCCAAATATTAAATTCATGTGGTGTAACACTTCCAGCGATCAAGCTTTTTATTCATGCTTTATATCGGGAGAATTTCTATACAGTTCTTGGAACATTCGTTTTGCAGATTTGAAATTATATAATCTTTAAATAATTATATGTTGCATATTGATAGGGTTGTTGGAAGAGGCTATTAATTGATGTCTGGATCTTTTAATTATAGTGTATCTTAGCTAAAATGTAGGAAGGTATTGTCGTTTTTCTTTACTTGGATGCATTTGTTTTATCCGGAATATTTATGCGTGATTACAGTGATCAATTTTGATTCTCTCATTTTCTTTCCCTATAGATGTGAGAAAGTAAAAAAAGAAAAATTTACTCTTTTTTTTTTTCGGAACAGAAAACAATGACATTACCATATCTAAATGATAATAATATTTTATTCGCCTTCTCATTTCTTTTATAAACATTATGGCAATATTATACGATAATAGGGATGGGATTGGTTGGGCGGGGGTGGTGCGGTGAGGATTATCGGCGGAGGTAGGGGTGAAGATGAGGTGCGTTCGAGGGTAGGGAGGAGATAATATTGTTTCTCTTATTTTCATTAGGGAAGTCATTTTAAGATACTTATTTTCCAAAAAAACTACTTTCCAAAAATTTTGACCAACCAAGCATGAAAATTGTTTTTCTCCATACAATAATAGGGATGGGATTGTTATTTTTTTTCAACATTTCTTTTAGTGTCCAATGTAGTCTTTTGCATTGCATATTTTAGAATTTGATGTGACTTTCTTGGAGTTTATAGTTAAAGAGAAATTCCACTATATTCGTCAAATCTAACGGGAAGAATTCGATAAGCATTAACTTTGGACAAACTTAAAAAACTAAAATTAATAACTATATCGTCGACACTTGCACAGAGGGGCAATTTTGACATTTCGTATTTTTTGTGCTTAAAAGACATTGGACTTAGGTTTTATATGTGTGTGCTTTTTCTTTGTTGGACAATAAAGTGCATAAGTTGCATTGCTGAAAAATGAGTCCACACTAGAATTTTTATCCTACGCGCTGCATTTGCATTCTTTTTCAAATGACTCATCACAAAACATGGGCCCCCCTTAAACTTTTATGTGAAAGTCTCTGTTTGCAGGTTTATTTCTCCATCTGTCCAAAGCTTTTTTAGTAAATATCCTACATATTAGCTTTCAAGTGTCTTAAATAGATAGAGAAACGTGGGCAAGATTCATTTTATCAAAATTACTTTTTTTAACTTGATTTATAATAAATACCTAGAGTTTGAACTGCATATTTCAAGTTTTGTAAATAATTTTTGGAGTATGAATCGTGTTAATATTGTTTTGAGGAATATTTTATGTAGTCCTTGTATTTCAAGTTATGCATATATGCGAAGTTTAAAGATTTTCACGTTTTAATTTAGGAGTATGATCGTTTAAATGATGTTTTCAGATTTTTAAAAAAGTAATTAAAGTTCAATTAGTTTTGAAATGTTAGTTAAGGTTTGATTAGCAATTTAAAAAATGATTATTAACATGTTTCTTCCAAAAATAATAAGAATAAGGTTACATCACTTGAAACAAATAGATAAACTATAACACAAATTGTTGAATCTCTACTCCCAAAACTTCTAAATTTTTTATGCATAACTTAAAAAAAAAATACGTTGAAAAGATTCTTATAATTGCATAAAGATAAAATTATTAATATATATTGGCACGGACTTCGATATCTAGTTGTTAAGTACATACTTAAGAGACTATTTTGAACTAACCTCAAACATAAGGGACTATTATTGTCATTTTCTCAAAGAAATGGACCCATCCACAGTCAACTCTCTCTCCTACAGGTCAACTATTAAGCACAGATTCAACTACTATGAGCCCCTCATTCTTTCAATCTTTGTGGACTGCATGTGCTTTTCAAGCAACACAAAAAGTTTCATTATGCAAAATCTTTCACTTCTCAAGCTTAATCAACTAACTGAGGTTCTTCATTTTCTTTTTGAGCTAATTCACTTGTGTTTTATTTTCATTTTTCTGGTGAAATGGGAGTTGGGTTTATACTCTGTTTGGATGATTGTTACCTATTGTATTGTATTGATAGTTTAAATACGATGTTGTGAGCAATGGCGTAGCCAGGAAGTCTAACAAGGATCTTGTGATTTGAATTTGTGTTACTTTTATTTATGTTAAGGGGATTTCAAATCTTATACATGTAGAAAAAAAATTATTGGCTGTGGAGAAAAATTGAAAATGGCAAAAAGCGTTAGAATTAATTGACGGAAGAAACTATGAAAAATTTATATATTATTAATTAGGGTACTCACTAATTACTAAGGTAATATAAGTGAAATTTCATTTTACCCCTTCGATGATCGGTCAAATAATATAAAGCTACCATCAATGTTTGGAGGAGTTGAGATAAGAGGATAAAAATGTCATTGTTCAATGTTGAGAGGTCTTTGATTTTTAAAATAAAGTTGGAGGACTAAAATGATTTTTATCCCTTTAAAAAATAATAAGAAAAACCCAATTCAGGGAATTAAAAAAAAAAAAAATAATCATGTGCAGCTTAATTACGAAGGAGACAAAAAAAAAAAAAAAGGAAGGATGTTGTTACCTTTTTCTTAGGAACAGCCATGATGTCGATAAATCCTATGTTGTTGTTGTAATTGTTGTCATGTTGATGGTAATGAAGCTGTAGGGTGATTAAAGGTGTTATCAAGTGGGGCAGGTATGGCTGTTGTGTGTGAAAATTTTCGAAGGCCACTGATGTAATTAGAGTTGCTTCTAAGCTTGGCTACTGTAGATGCCATTTTCGGAAGATACGATGAAGTGACTGAGGTAGGAGAAGGCTGAACTTGAGTTAAGAGGCCCAGGGATTCATATGGGTAAATCGTTATTGGGCTTGTAATTTGGGTTATTAAGACCTATTTAATTTAATTTAAAGTTTAGTCAATTTTAGCAATTTATTACCAAATCTCATCGTGCGACTTAGAGCCTGTTTGGATGGGTTTATTTTAAGCGAATAAGTACATTTTGTTTAAACAAATTTATAAGATAAAAAAATAAGTTGATAAATTTCAACTTTTTTTTTTTACTTTATGCTTCGCTTAGATAAGTTAGGCCAAACTGACTCAATTATTTTTTGCCTTATTTTAAGACAAAATGACTTTTAAATTAATTAACCAAATACTCAAAAAAACTAAAAACAACTTATAAGTCAATCCAAAAACGGATCTTTATTCTTTTGAATTTCGGGTCTGAAATTGACCTATGCCAAAGCCTTACATCATATCCAAAAGTCTCAAGTTTGAAAAGTTTTAAGTTTTAAGTTGGGGTAGGGATCCGGTTATAATAAGGGTTCGAATGCTACTATGTTATTCCTCCCCCCCACCTAGTGACGGAAATGTGATTTTCATCTAAAAAAGGTTCAAAAATTAAAAAAGAAATACATGAAGAAGTGCTCAACATCTACTATATATACATAATAAAATAATTTTAACTTAAAAATACACCGTAATTTTTTATGGGGTCTCGATGAAGCTCACAGCTAACGTGGCTCCGCCCGCCTACCCCTATGTAATTAATACCAAAAAAAAAAAAAGATTAAGTTTGCAAAAAGCATAATTCCATATGTCGTACTCCATTCGTTTCAATACGTGTATTGAACCTATTTGACTGAGCACAGAGTTTAAAAAAACAAAAAAACTTTTGAACTTCTAATGTAAAATGAGACACATAAATCATTGCAGAAAGATGAATTGTTTCCAAATACAAAAATGAGTCATTCTTTTTGGCACAAATTAAAAATGAAATAGGTTCACATAAATTGAAACGAAAAAGGTATATATACATATGAACTTCATTCAATCATAGCCCAACTTTATACCCATAAGTTTGAATTTTTTATTATTACAGCTGCAATTTCAACTTTAGATCTACATGTCTAAAGTTTATTCTGAAGCGCTAAACTTTAAGAAATTCAGCTATTCTTAATAGGAGTTCTAAAAGTTATTAATGCACTTTGCCCCAAGATAATACATTTGGTCAGCCACATTAGTAAAAAACAATCATGTATAGCTAATGTGACATTTCATTGACGGCAATTTACCGACATTAAGTTAGACAGAATAGGGTGTATAATAAGTATATTAGTAACGTATTGAGGTTAAATTAGATGAAGAAAAACATATTCTTTTTGAGTAAGTAATCCATGTATAACAATTAAAATTGAGCCATAAACTCTCAAGGGAAGAGAAAAGAGATATGAGAAAATACTTTTTTTGTACTCACTCTGTATATTACAACAATAACAACATACCCAGTGTAATCCGACGAGTGAGATTTGCGGAGAGTATAGTGTATGCGGACCTTACCCCTATCTTGGGAGGTAGAGAGGTTGTTTCCGATGGACCCTCAACTCAAGTAAGCACTCAATCTGTATATTAAATTAAATAATTTACTATAAAAGTCTTGGTTATAATGAATAAAACAATGATTTGTAAAAATGGGAATAGGAGAACAATTTTTAAGAAACGACAGTTGCATTGGCACAGGATAAATGAGGTGCAAAATGAAAGGCCAAAAGGAAGAAAAAGCCAAACTAGGAATAATCCTTTTATTTGATTTTACAATATGAAACCTTTAACAACCTTAACAGCTTTGTTCCCTCCAAAACAATTTTATAACTGTAAATCTTTAATCCATGGCAATTCCAGTACCATCACTCACATTAGTGCCTTTTTCTTCCCAAGATTTCACTACAAAGTATTCAAGAAAAGACACATTTAGTCCAATTGAATTTGATCCTGTTTCTCTTGTACCCAAAATCAAATCTTTAAGAGACCTCAAGCAAATTCAAGCCATTTCCATAAAAACCCACAGTCAAAATGATATTTTTTTTATGAGTAGGCTTATAAATTTTTGTACAACTAATCCAACTACTGCCTCAATGCACCATGCCCACCAGTTGTTTGATAAAATTCCTCAACCAGATATAGTCCTTTTTAACTTTTTGGCTCGTGGATATGCTCGTAGTGACACTCCATTAAATGCTTTTGTTGTGTTCTTGAAAATTCTAACATTGGGTATTGCTCCTGGTTTTTATACATTTCCTTCTTTGTTGAAGGCTTGTGCAGGTTCAAAAGCTTTAGAGGAAGGTAAACAATTGCATTGTTTCTTGATTAAATATGGCCTTAACGACGATATTTATGTTTGTCCTGCACTTATGAATATGTACATTGAGTGTAAGGACAATGGTTCAGCTCGTCGCGTGTTTGATAGGATAGTGGAACCTTGTGTGGTAATGCATAATGCGATCATAATTGGTTACGTGAGAAGTAGCGAGCCAAACGAGGCTCTTTTGTTGTTTCGCGAATTACAAGTGAAAAAAATTAAGCCTACTGATGTTACGATTCTAGGTATTGTTTCGTCGTGTGCTCTGTTGGGAACATTGGGGTTTGGAAAATGGGTGCATGAATATGTTAAGAAGAATGGGTTTGATAGATATGTTAAGGTGAACACTGCACTTATTTATATGTATGCAAAGTGCGGGAGTTTACCTGATGCGATTTCTGTTTTTGAAAGCATGAGTTATAAGGACACTCAAGCATGGTCAGCAATGATCATGGCTTATGCTATTCATGGTCTTGCTCGTTGTGCAATATCTTTGTTCAAGATATGCAGAAAGCACGAGTTAGTCCTGATGGAATTACATTTTTGGGTCTACTCTATGCCTGCAACCACAGAGGATTGATTGAAGAGGGTTATAGATTTTTCAAAGAAATGCACCCATCCGCAGTCAACTCTCTCTCCTACAGGTCAACTATTAAGCAGATATTGTAAGGATCTTATCCAGAGATTCAACTACTATGAGCCACTCATTATATTCAACTATTAAGCGGATATTATAAGGATCTTATCCAGATATTCAACTACTATGAGCCACTCATTCTTTCAATCTTTGTGGACTGCATGTGCTTTTTAAGCAACACAAAAAGTTTCATTATGCAAAATCTTTCACTTCTCAAGCTTAATCAACTAAGTAAGGTTCTTCATTTTCTTTTTAAGCTAATTCACTTGTGTTTTATTTCCATTTTTTCTCGTGAAATGGGAGTTGGGTTTATACTTTGTTTGGATGATTGTTACCTATTGTATTGTATTGTTAGTTTAAATACGATGTTGTGAGCAATGGCGTAGCCAGGAAGTCTAACAAGGATCTTGTGATTTGAATTTGTGTTACTTTTATTTATGTTAAGGGGGTTTAAAATTTTATATATGTAGAAAAAAAATTATTTTTTACCCCATTTATTCAGTATAAAAGATGGTTGTGGGAAGGAGTTTTTTTCAGGTATAGGGTAGGGAGAGGAGTATGTAGCTTTATTTTGGAACTAAAAATCAGAGAGGTGAGATTAATGGAAAAGGAAAGATCATTGAGAATCGTGAATTACCATAAATGATATGAGTTTACTGTATTTGTTGTTTTTGTGAGTCTGGTACTTAGATTATGGTGTGATCGGGTAATTTTAAGTGAAATTGAAGATTTGAGGTTGATTTGGGGGAAATCGTTAATTTGAGGGTATATTTGTTAAGTTTCAAAACAGCAGGGGTATATTTAGCCTTAATGTGAAACATAGGGTAAAGTTAATTGATAAAACAAAGTAGAGGGGTGTATTTTGACCTTTTTCCCAAAAGAAAATGATAATTTCTTTAGAAGATAATGAAGCAACATTTTGACCTCCATTAATATTTGACCCAACCATGCCCCTATCGTTAATTAGTTGGGCCAAATTAGAAGACTAATTGGAGGGCAATTATGAGCCCTATGGCTTTGGTGTAGTAGTAAGAGCGCAACTTGTGATGTGAGGGTTAAGCGCATGTGACGGATTCGAACCCTATCGCGAAACAAAAAAAGCCCGGTATTTACGTGAAGAAGAGTAGAGGGGCGGGTCCATCATCCACCGAGTATCGGTTATTGAAAAAAAAAAAGATAATGAAGCAACTTGGAATGTCACTAAATCTGATATAGTTGTCTTAATATTCTGTTTCACAATATGACCAAGATATAGCTTTTTGGAATAATCTAATTTATTGTTTTGTTTGTTTATTGTTTTGTTTAGTGATTCTGGAGTAAATTTAGCTCTTTAGAAGGCAGCTTTCAGTAAATTGTTGAGGAAGTGCAAAAAGCAGGTCATTCAATCTTTAGCAATTCGGAGGATAGAAAAGTTCTCCAATTTCCACTTTATTTGGATAAAGATGTCCTTTGCCACTTCTAGTTCGTTACCACCTTCCGAACAGTGGGAAAATGATGTGTTTTTGAGTTTTAGAGGTGAAGACACGCGTCAGACCTTTGTGGCTCACCTTTACAGACAATTAACTCGGGATGGAATCAAGACCTTCAAGGATGATGAAACACTAGAACGAGGTGCATCGATTTCACCTCAACTTGTCAGTGCCATTAAACTGTCAAGGTTTGCCATTATCATCTTCTCAAAGAACTATGCTTCATCCAAATGGTGCTTGGATGAGCTGGTGAAGATCATGGAATGTAGAGATGAACTTGGGCAGACAGTTGTACCAGTGTTCTATGACATAAGTCCATCGGAAGTACGCTCCCAGAAAAATAGTTTTGCCAAAGCCTTCTCCAGATATGAGGAAGATTTCAGCAGCAGCTGGTCCCCTTTTTATAAAAAAAGAAGAAAAAGGGCGACACAGAGAAGGTGCATAAATGGAAGAAAGCCTTAAATGAAGCAGGCAATTTGGCAGGCCATGATCTCCATGGCAGTACATACAGCGGGTCAGTAGCTATTCAACTTGGCATTAAAGTTCCTGGTCTTTCTGCAAAGAGTTAATTGTTATAATGTCGAGCATTTCTTGGATAATGGATGCATTTTCACATTGAACTTTTATTCCTACACTTCTTTAGTCTTGGGCTAGGAAGCAAAAATACTAATGTGCTAATTACTCTGTGTAAATCTTGAATTTATTGACACCAGCCATCTACTCCTTCACCTTTAATACCTGTAAAATACACAGGTTAGCTAAAGTTCTCTCGTTCTAATAAGTAAGGTGATTACAATTCTTCTTGCTTAATAATAATTAAAAAAAAAAGTAAGGTGATTACTATCCTTTTGTTCTTATAATTCCTGTGTAATCCTATTTGATGATACCAATTATGTCCGCAGTCTCTGGATATATTTTGTTGTTCTTTTGTGTGTGTGTGTGTGTGTGTTTTTTTTTTTTTGATGAAGTTGTTCATTCTATTTAAGTGTCTGTTGTTTTATTTTGCTGCATTTATTTTTTAAGTACTGTGTATCTTTTTGTCTTTTTGCAGATTGTCATTGTCTTCTCTCTCTTGTGCAGAAATGAGTCTCAGTGCATTGAACGTATTGTGAAAGAAATTGCCAATAAGTTGTGCCAAAAGTCAATGATCAGTGACACTCTAGTTGGAGCAGAATCACAAATTCAGGCTGTAAGCTCACTGTTGATGATGGAATGTGAAGATGTTCGATTTATTGGGATTTCAGGGATGGGTGGTATTGGCAAGACCACCATTGCAAAAGCCATTTTTTACAGGTTTTCTCCTCAATTCGAAGGTGCTTGCTTTGTTGATAACATTAAAGAAAATCAAGCTAAACATGGGTTGTTGTCTCTGCAAAAGACTCTGCTTACTGAGGTATTGAAAATTGAATCTGTGAATCTTACTGATGAATATGGTGGAATCGATATGATAAAAAAAAGGCTTGGCTTTAAGAAGGTTCTGGTAGTTCTTGATGATGTGGATCATCAAGACCAGTTGGATAGGCTAGCTGGAGCCCATGATTGGTTCGGTAAAGGTAGTAGGGTTATTATTACTGCAAGGGACGAGCACTTGCTATTGGACTGTGACGACACTTACAGAGTTTGTTTACTTGCTATAGCTGAAGCGACTCGACTATTTAGTCGGCATGCTTTTAGAGAGACATCTCCAGTCAATGGTTTTGAGCAGTTCTCTCACCAAGTTGTAAAGTATGCTGATGGCCTTCCCCTGGCGCTTAAAGTCTTGGGTTCCTTCCTTCGTGGACGGAACATGAAGCAGTGGAGGAGTGCACTAGATGCACTGCGAGATATTCCTAGTGAAGAAATCATTTCAAAGCTTAAGATAAGTTATGATGGACTAGGGGATGCAGAGAAGCAAGTTTTTCTAGACTTCGCATGTTCAATTTTTAAGAACAGGTTATGTTGGTCTTTTAAAACAACTATTCACTGAAATAATGATTGATGTCCTGGTTGAGAAGTCCCTCCTTTTGGTTCAATCATCTGGTAAGATTGAGATGCATGATTTGATTCGAGAAATGGGCTGGCGTATTGCAAGGCAAGAATGCCCTAGGCGCCGGATATGGCTCCGTGAGGATATTGCTGATATTTTTTCTGAAAATAAGGTAGCAATTTATCCTGATAAATTTTACACTCATTATAAGCCATCACAATTTACAATATTCTGCTCTGGCCTTTAGGAAATAAGGCTAAAAAACATTTTTTACCATAAACATTTTAAGCTTATAAATGAGACTGAAAAGCATTTCCCAACCCTACATGTATTAAACATTTAAAAGAGAATTCAGATACCCAACTAATTAGAAATTGAGGCATCATTAAAGAGTAAATTTCATAGATGGTCTCGTAACTATTAACTTTTTTCAACAAAGTCACTTAACTATCTTTCTTAGCACAAAAGTCACTAAACTTAACTAAAACAAAAGTCACACCACCGAAGAATCATAACTTTTTGATGGATAACTCTTTTTATTAAAATATATTAAATAAAAACTCAATTGAAAAGTTCCGACCGAGCTAAAATTCAAAGCTCATATGAAGAAATTAAACTTCTAATTAAAAATCCTGATTCCTCTCTTGTTTGTTGAGTCCACAAATTAATGTTTTGAAAAATAACAATCAGTATACTGTTTGTTTCTCGAAATGTTTGTCTCTTTAAAAAATTTAGATTCAAGTAAATTTTATATAATAGTTTTAAGCATATACTTTCGTCATTTTAAATGCATTTATTATCGTAACATATAATGGTTATCCTATAATCTTAAGCGTAAATATAGAATTAAGTAATATGATGTCATTTCCTTAATTAAAGGGATTAGGAAAAGTCACACCACCGGAAAATCCTAACTTTCTGATTGATAACTCTTTTTTATTCTTTTTTTAAGAAAAAAAAATTAATAAATAAGAACTCAATTAAAAAGCATTAATAAATTATTAAAAAATTCAAAGCTCATATGAATACAAATATAAAAGTTCTAATTACAGAAAATCCCGATTCCTCTCTTGTTTGTTGAGTCCACAAATTGAGTTATTTATGTTTTTTTAAAAAAAACAATCAAAAAGTATCCACTGTTTTTTCTCGAAATGTTTGTCTCTTTAAAAAATTTAGATTCAAGTAAATTGATCTTTAATTAATAGTTTTAAGCATACACTTTCGTCATTTTTATATTCATAAAGCGTTAAATTCAATTATCATATTCTTTTCATAAAGCATTACTAATTCATCATATTCTTCTTTTCATAAAGTATTAAATTTAATTATCATGTGCAAGCATAAAAAAATCACTTGTACTTTCTCTGTTAATGCTTTTGAATCCTTACAGGGCGGAGCAATAGAATGATCCTATATAGGCGTAGGGGTAAGGGAAAATAATCTCATATCAAATGCTGTCGAAGTCCAACTCAGAGGAAGATACTTTACACCTGAGCACTGAAGTCTTCAAGCATATGAAACGACTAAGAATATTTGCATCATGGTCTCAGAACAACTTGATGCATGACTCCATTAATTATCTTCCTAACAGCTTATGCTGGTTAATTTGGTCATATTATCCTTCACCATCGTTGCCAAAAGATTTCGAACCATCAAAGCTGGTGGTGCTTAGTATGCGGTATAGTTATGTGATTAACCTCTGGGAGGGGTCAAAGGTATGATGTGACTCAATACTATTTTTTCCCCGTTATCTTTGAGCAGGAGTGTGCATTATTCGCATATGAAACTCGAAATTTATACATGAAACAACTTGAACTCCATTAATTATCTTCCTAACAGCTTAACAATTTAATTTGGATTGGTTTTTCCATCAAAGCTGGTGTTCCTTATCGAATTGAGATATTAAGAATATTGGTTTTTTTATCTTTGGTTCAAAATATATATATATATATATATATATATATATATTAATTATTACTATATATAAGGGACAATCAAGGGGCTTTTGTAGTCCTCACAAAAGTTTTCATATTAATGTCATACTTTTCAATTAATTACTTCTAGGTCTTGACCTTATTTTTTTTAAGTTAAATTTACTGGAAAGGTAAAGGTAAAGTGTGTCGCTGGAACTTCGGGTATAGTTCGGGGGGAATATTGCCTTATGCCAAATTTTTATTGATTCTTGAGGTTCATTTTAATAAATGTAGGTTATTTCTTGAATTCCGTTTAAAACTAAGGTTAAGAATAACATCTAACTAGCATAAACCCTAGACACAAAATAATGAGTGAAAATTTAATAAATATCAAAACAAATCGATTTTTATCTATAAACAAAACCACACGCTCACAAAATTCACAAAATATGAAAATATTTTTCAATTTACGATCTTTGCAAATTGTAGTTATCATACTATATCATGTTAGTGTAGGATATCAAATCACTTGTGTCCATTTGAGATTTGCTAATTTTTCTATTTAACGTTCTTCCTCATATATAAATTTTCGCTAAAAATTATCTAATTGTGTGACGAAGAAACTTTAATAATTATATAACTTATCAATAATATATCATTAACCTACAAATACGCTAAAATTAATTATGCGGTAGAAAAAGGTGACACGTCATACAAATTTAATAAAAAATTTTTATTATATATATATATATATATATATATATATATATATGAATTCGGACTAATCCATCTTACAGAAGGCAGTATCCCTCTATTATATATATATATATATATATATATATTAAAGATATATATATATATATATATATATATATATATATATATATATATATATATTTTTTTCTTGCTTTTGTACTTTTAAATATGGAGTTTTGATAGCAAATACTCTTTCTTTAGTATATATATCTATTTTCATATATATATATATATATATATATATATATATATATATATATATATATATATAGTACTTATATATAATGATGGGGGGGTGGGATTGGAAATTTTATCTATGACTTATATTAGAAAATATATTTAAGAGATTTGAATAACCATTCTTTATAATATTTGTTCATTCAAATATAATTATACAATTATGTTAATCATCTTATATAGAAAACCAAATCGAAAAAAAAAAAACGAACGAACCAAAACAAACTTATTTTGATTCGGATTGGATTGTACTTTTTTTTTTAAAACCGAAAACCGAACAATAAAAACTGATATATAGCAAATATATAGTTAAGACCATATTTTCATCTGTGATTTAAGGTACAAAAATTGTAACTAACTATCCATACATACAAAAGACATGAGTTTAATGGGGATAAGGCATAAGTGACTCTGACCTTTACCCAAAGTTTCAAAACACTTTAATTTTACGGATTCTATTACCTCCTAAACTATTTTAATACAGAATAAATATCACCTTGAGCGCTGACGTGGCAAGAAAAGTGAATTTCAGTGTGCATAAAAATATCAATTTTGTTTTATTTTAAGCATTTTGTAAATATATCAATTTTTATTATTTTAAGCATTTTGTATTCAATTTCGATCCACCAATATGGGCTTAATATTAGCTCCATTTTCCACCACCAGGCGGATTTAAAGAGGGGCCCTAAACAAAGTTTTGCTCCGTTGCAAAAAATTACGGGGTATATATAGGGTATAATTTAATAAAGTAACGTAACTTATTATTTTTTAATTATGAGAACATTCATTTCTTAAGTTTATGTGCATATTCTATCCTGACTATCGCCTAATGCTATAAATTTATTAGGTTTGCAAAGATATATATTTGCTTCTTAGATTTAATCGTATTTTATACAACAAGCAAACATTATTCTCTCAAGATCAATCATTTCTTATTTACCATTCACAAATAAAAATTAGAAAGGTGTTCAAAATTTTATCTCTAGCGTATAGCGAGAAAAGTTGTTAAGGTTCGATTCCAATGATATTTAATATTGTTAATAAGTACTTTTATTTTATTAAATTTAGTGAAAATATTATCTTTTTTTTTTTTTTTTTTTTTTAAATTCTACTAAAGTTTATGTTATATAGTTACACATCAAATTAATTTTTTGACCCATATATCTTTCTTTTATTTCAAAATTTGTTCTTATTAATGTTAATTGGTTATATAATTTCTCAAATTGCAATTATTTTATTCATTATTTTGTCGGAATCTCTTCCACTTATATTACTAATAAGCCTAGTCTCATCTTTAAATTACACACTTTCACCACTAGTTCTGCCAATACAAACCAAAAATGTTAAACAACCATCACCAGTTTTTCTAATTTTCCTTCGTAAAACAATAGCTCCGCAATCTGTTTGATTAATTTAAAGGTGTAAAATTCTATTGGTTAATGGTTTGAGAAAAAATAATTATTTTTTATCAAATTTTGATTTGGATAATTCTAAAATTAAATCCTAAATTAACAATCTTTTACATGTTTAAATCGAACACCCAGATGGAAAAAATCAAGAAGATATTTTTTAATTTTTGGTGAATATTCTTAGCTCATTTTAGAACTGAAGGTGGTGTTCTTCCTCCTTTATATTTTGATCTCCATTTAATATTATTTTTTCTTTTACGTTCTTTTTTTTTTTTAAGAATAAAAAATGAAAAAGTAATCCTATTTTTTTTATAAATATTTTAATTTTCTTTACACAGATAATAAAAAAATAGATTGATTCAAGCCTTTAAAGTTTTGATTTTTGATAATTGAATATTAAAATAGCATTGAAAACATCATTTAGTATGCTAGACCTTTGATTTTTTTAATAGTCGTTTTTTTTTTGATTGGAAAATAAATAATAAGAAGAAAATGAAATAGATTTTTTTGAAAAAAAATTAAAAAAAATTAAAAATCTGAAAGAACACCCAGTGGAAAAAAATCAAGAAGAATTTTTTTTCCTCCTCTATATTGCGTGTATTCCAAATTTTTTACTTTAATAAAAGATTGATTCAATCCTTTAAAGTTTTGATTTTTGATAATTGAATATTAAAAAAGTTCTCATTTACTATGCTAGACCTGATCAACATTTATTGGAAATATTGGTATATATTATGTTTTAAAAAAGTTTAGGGAAGATAATAGAATTTGGATTCTCCTTGTCACGTGTTAAAAATAATATATTATGTTTTAAAAAGTTTAGGGGGGTTAATAGCACCTGTAAAAGTAAAGTGTGTCTAGTAAACTTCGGGTACTTATGCCTTATCCCAATTTAATGTTATAATTGTGTTCATATATTTCATTTCTTGTTCAAAACAGCATTTAAACAGGTTGACCCTTCTTGATTTGATTGGCTCCCGTGAATTAATTCAAATTCCAGACCTATCGGGGTCTCCAAATTTGGAGAGGCTAATCCTACATGAATGTATTCGGCTTGAAGAGGTCCACCCATCTGTTGGAGCCCTCAAAAAGCTTATTATATTAGATGTGAGAGATTGCGAAAAACTTGAAAGGCTTCCCACTATGTTACAGTCGGGGGTTGAAGTTCTAAATTTTTCTGGTTGTCGGAGTTTGAGAAAATTTCCAGAAATTCAGAAAAATGTGAATCGCTTAACAGAATCAACATGGGCATTTGAACATGGGGATATCCCGGAAATTCTAGATTTGAGTGGCTGCAGTAACATTGAAACACTCCCTAGCAGCATTTGCAGGTTGAAAACATTGAGGCTTCTTTGCCTCAATCGCTGTACCAAAATAAAGAACTTGCCAGAAGACATTTGTGATCTTGTAAACTTGGAGGGGCTTGATGCAACTGAAACTTCGATCTGGTGCATCCCAAATTCCATCACACTCTTGGAGAAACTAAGGTGGTTATCTTTTCGAAAAGTACCTAAGTTTTTTCAAGAGAGCGAGTTATGCAGTTGGGGATGTTTTGCCCAACTTGATTTGAACTTTCAGCTGCCCAGTAATTTACCATCTGGCACACTTAAAAAACTGGATCTTGGTGCTTGCAATTTAGTTGATGGCAGTATTCTTGAAGACCTTGGATTCTTGGCCTCAGTATTGACCTTAATTCTGAGCAGAAATAGCTTCACCTATTTACCTAAAAGCATTGCACTACTTAACAGCCTTCAATTCCTTGACATAACCTATTGTGAAAAGCTTAAAGAGCTGCCAGAGCTTCCTCCACGTATAATTGGACTGTTTGCAGATGATCGCTTTGCTTTGCAGATCATTCCAACACTACCAGCCATGTACAAAGAGCTGTGCTTGGTCTCCTTTGCTAACCTGAAGTTGCAAGAGATGTGGTGTAATTCACACAGAGAAAGTTCTGGTGTGCAGATGAGAAACTGTCCAAGGGAGAATATGACTGACATGCTAGAAGACATTCTCCCTCCATTTTGGTCAATGGTGCAGCAAGAGGTATGCTTCTCCTTGTGTCTTTGCCCATAAACTTTTTGAGATTATAAACATGATGCAATCTTTTTCATTGTAGATGTTTAGAAAATGAACTAATCGTGCAACATTAATATTGTTGTAGTTGGTTTTCGATGACCAGCGCACAGCTGGAAGGGCATTTGTTATTGTCTTCCCTAGAAGTTATCCACGTGATAAGGTTCCTTCATGGTTCACATATTTTGGGAAATGTGCAGAAGGCGATGTGCTTCAATCTAAACAAACACTGGTACAATGATAAGTTTCTGGGATTTGCTATCTATTGTCAGCTTCCATTCTTAAATGAGGAATCGCCACAAGACAGGAGTTTATCATTCAGTATGTTGTGTTGTACAGGTCACTATAAAATTGGTGCCAGATCGTGCTTCTATTGATCAACAACCTCTTGAAAAAATAATTTGTCTGTCAGTGTCGAGAGTAGTTGCATGTGGCGGTCATGACGGCTTTATTTTCTTTCACAAGGCGCATCTCAAAGGAAAAGGTAAGGATACTACTTTGGTAAACGATCCAAATGACTACTGTAGATTTGAGGTATCTTTAGGTTCCCATATTCCATTACATTTGGGACTTCGTCTGGTGTATGCTGATGATATTGAGGTGATGATGAAATCTTGTCGGTCTAGCAGAGTCAAGCGCTTGTGTGAAGAGAAATCGTACTGTGTGTTCTGAGGCTGCGAAGATTGTCCGTCCCAGGGGAAATAAGTCATTTTTATGGGACACTTATATTTTATATATTTTATGCTTGAAAGAGCTGTTTTTTTTCCCTTTAAAGTCATTTCCACTGCAGTTAAAGAGTACTTAAGTGTCGAACAACTGTTGGTTGGATGAACAAAACATATATTTTATATGAGTTTTCACATATAGGATTTAATTAGAACAAAACATATATTTTATATGATACTCCCTCCATTCACTTTGGACTTTTCACGCTGAAATTAAATAGCCATTTCTGAAATTATCTTTGCATTTTATGTGATATTATTTCTTTTGAGAACTTATGTCAGAATTCACCCACAATAACATGAGATAGAGGGCGGATTTAGTAAAGGCCCAAGAGTTCATCCGAACCCTTTTCGGCGAAAAATTAAGGTTAAAATAAGTCTGAATATTACCATATATATTAGAGTCTTGTTGAGATCAGTTCTTCTCTTTCTCTTCCCCAAAAAGCTAATTATATGTGAAATGCAAAAGTCTAAGTGTAAGATGAAGGTCCAAGATTAACAAAATTGGAAAAATCAATGGCTATTAAGCAACTAACTTTCGAGAGGTTTCGGCCTTTTGGGTAATTAATAAGCTTGATTAGGGAAAATGGGGTATTGGGAAAAAAAATATGTTAAGAGAAAGGACACCTTTTAAATAAATGGGGTTTAAGAAATGAAATCAATAAGTTTAGCTAAACTGTCAAAATTTATTTATTTTAAAAAGTATTGCTACCTCCGTCCGAATTTATGTGGCACTTTTCGGATTTCGAGATTCGAACACGTCTTTCTTGGACGCAATTTTTTTCATATATATTTTGAATTATCAATTATTATGACTTGTAGTACTTTTAACGTAGATTTCAAATATGTAAATTTTATTTCAAAAGATTCCATGCCGGAATTCACGATCAAAATTAAATTGTTTGAATCTTAAAAACCGAATCGTGCCACACAAATTTGGACTGAGGGAGTATTTTATATAAAAATATTTTGGATAAAAGTAATTTGTGTGTGGTTGATCAATTTAGCCTTTTTTCTTTTATAATGTTAGAATAATAAGTTGTATTTGGCGAAGGTTCTCAAAAGTCGCGCTTCTAGAAAGACTTATAAAAAATAACTTTTCCACTATTCAGAAACTTATTTTTTCTAAAAGTTTGATCAGACACCTTAACTTCTTAAAACAGTATTTTTTTTAGAAAACAAAAATATTTTTGACTCTTCTAAACTTGGCCGAACATGCTAAGAAATAATGAGAGCAAAATGGTGTAACAGCAAATTTATGGAACTATTTTTGTTTCAAATTTAATTAATACTTTTAAATTATAAGGTGGTATTATTACCTAACCATAATATTTCATATTTAAAGTCTCTTGTAATGTCAAGTGATTTGCAGAATGAACTCACTCTCTATAGCGTGTAAGAATTAGAAAGTAGATCAAAAAGAGTATAAATATTATATTTTACATTGATTTTTTTTTTAATCATTCTTACTTTTTATTTACTTTTTTAAGAATTAATTTTAGCACCGTAAACTTATTAATCATTTATAATTAGCTCATTCAAATGGGATTAAAATTTATTCTTCTGATTGATTTAAGTCACATAGCTTATGAAAAATTTAAATTCTCTTTATAATAAATGAGGGTTTCAACATGTGTGCTTAAGTTGATTAAATTGCTCACTGGATAGTCATTTCAGTTTGCTAACTCAGGGGCATTGTAGCCATTTCAGCATATAAATTGTTGATATGTATTTCCCAATTTATGCGAATCTATTACCATTTGGAGAGTTTACGAGGCGGTTCTTCGACCACGTTTTCCTTATATTTTTTCTTAATTATTTGAATTACAAATTATCATGATTTATAGAACTTTTTATGTAATTTCTAAATATATAAATTTTATTTTTATAAACTTGAAATATCTTGATCAAACTTATAAAGTTTGACCAATTAATCCGAAAAGGTTCACATAAATTGAAAGAGATTAGTTTAACTACGTGTCTTAAACCTTGCAGCTGAAAAGACACGTAGCCCACCGCTAAAATCCTCCAGATCAATTTAATCTATTCCCCCCAAATCAAAAGAGCATCAGTTTTGTTCAAAGCTGGAATGGAAATTCATGAAAAACAATTAGAGAAGACGAGCTAAGGAGAGAACTGAAGTCAGAATTTCGTATATTTCATTGATACAAAAAAGAATCTGTACAGTGGTTCTAATATATATATCACTCTTACCGACCTAACCATACTAATCACAAAATATCTAGTAACTAATCTAACCAACTACAACTCATCACTAAGTTAGTTACAAGATAGTGCCATCTGTTTCCAGCTGGCATTTCTAGCTCATTATTCTCAACACTCCCCCTCAAGTCGAGGGTTGAAAAACATTTACCGTACCTCAACTTGCTCAAGATAGCTATGTTGTTGTCCTCCCAAAGTTTTTAGTGCGAGTATGTCACCTTCGTTCATTTCCACATATGTGCAGTATCGCTTCGACGATCCCCTTTTGAATTTTTTCTCTCATAAAATGACAGTCTATCTCTATGTGCTTAGTTCTCTCATGAAAGATTGGGTTTGCAGCTATTTGCAATGCAGTTTTATTGTCACATAATAGATCAACTGGCAATTTCACACTAAAGTCCATTTCTTTCAACAAATTTCAAGTCATATTATTTCTCGCTATCATTGATGCCATGCTCCCGTATTCACTTCCGCAAGATTTCTGAAATTGTTTTCTTGCTTCTTTGATTTCCATGATATCAATGACTTCCCCACTTTCACACAATAGCTCGTGACCGACTTTCTGTTATCGCACAGATGCCCAATCGAGTCACAAAAAATGCTGCGGAGTGTATCGTCCTTATCATCGCTTAACAAAACTCCTGCACTAGTTTTCCCTCGATATCTTACTACACGAAGTGCAAAGCATCCAAATGAGATTGTTTTGGAGCATGCAACCGACTTAAATTCTCAGACGCATATGAGATATTTGGCCTTGCCATAGCCAAATAAAGCAACTTTCCCACTAATTTTTGAGAGGCACCTCTATCTATCAGTAATGGATCATCACTACTCTTCTTAATCTTATCTCAAAGAAGGGATTATTGCCATCCTCGCTCTCTTTAAGACGTTTGTCATACTCGCAAAGAGTAAGTTTCATATGTTGCTCTAAAGTGTTATAAAGCAGCTTTGCCCCTCGCTAGTCCCCACTCGAGACCAAATTTCTGGGGCCTGTGTACTTTCCGCCGTGTCATGAGAATGCCCTTGCTTGATTTGAGGAACTCTATCCCTAAGAAGTACCTCAGTTCACCTAGATCTTTAATTTTGAAATTTTGTTGTAATGTTGACTGAGAAGCTTTGATAAGATTCAAATCATTTCCGCAATTAACAAATCATCTACATATATAAGATCATCACCAGACTTTGTCCATCCCTTTAGTGAACAAAGAATAATCATGTTTACTTCCGGCGAAAACTCGATCTAACAATGCATCGGTAAGCTTGATATTCCACCGCCTAGATGCTTGTCGAGACCATAAGGATTTTTTTTTTAACCTACACACTTTAGGTGCTTTAGATGGATCCGCAGTATGTTGTCTCCCCTCACGCCAAAATCTCGAGGCAAGTAGCATAAACACTTCTTCAGCGAAGATCACCCTCGAGAAAAGCATTAAAGACATCCATTCGGGAAAACAAAAAATGGGTCCATGCATAGCAACAGAAAGAAAGTGGCAGACACCCGATGACCATCTCTGCCAGGGGAAAAAAGTATCATGGTAGTCTATCCTCTTGCCGAGTGTATCCTTTTGCAACTAGCCTAGCTTTGAATCTTTCTACAACATCTCCAGCAAGTACTTAATTCTTGAATACCCATTCGCATCCAACGGACGTCTTGGCTAGTAAGTCAACTTCTTGTTTCATAGCAAGAACCCATCTGTCATCATGAATTACTTCGGTATCAATTTCGAGGTTTAGCCGGTAAAAGGGAAAACTGAGAGATAGTCTTGATAGGGTGGACTAAGATGAGAGTAATCCACAACTAGATTGATAGGATAGGAAGATCCGGAGACAGCCGAGAACGGACATAGTTAGATAATCAAACAGAAAGCTTAGTACTTCTCAGTAATCTTCTTAGTAGTAAAGAGCATTAGACGGGGGAAAATGGTGTGGTTGCAAGTAGAGAAGGAGGAAGAGGGTGAAGAATCGTAGACAGCTGGGAGAAGGAAGAAGAGAAGGCAGGCGTGCATCAAAAAGTAGGAATACGAGAAGTTACTTGGATCAGTGCGAAATATCGGGGACGAAGTGAGGAAACCAAATCGAGGAGGAATGGGAAGATTAGTGTCATGGTCATCGTGAAAATAAGCAGATATAGAGGTGATGGAGGCGGTGATGCAAAGGCAATAAGTGTTCTGAAAGGAAAATACGTTTCGAAACGAACATCTCTACTTACAAAAAAATTACGAGAATTCAAGTCAGATAATCTATAACCCTTTCGGGTACCGAGTAACCCATAAACACAAGAGGGTACGGCTCTAGGTGCAAGTTTATCAAAAGAGGATTAGATCTGTGGTAATAGCATAAAACAACCTAAAGTTCTCATGGCAGTTTCGAGACAAAGGCACTACGAAATTTCTCATAAGGTGAAATACCCTCGAGGATAGAAGATGGAAGTCTATTTATGATATGCGCCGGCAGAAAGACACAATCACCCCAAAATTTTACAGTATACGAATTGAACCTTAACATCTGCTATCTTAGGAGATGTCTATGTTTGCGCTCAACCACACCATTTGCTGGTGTAAACGCATGTCCTTTGATGAACAATACCAAAAGACCGAAAACAAAGAATCGTATTCGTAATTCACAAATTCAAGACCATTATCGACCTAATCGCTTGTACGGTAGTATAAATTGAGTTTCAACTAGAAGAATAAAATTTCGAAGTGCGTAATACAATCACTTTTTGAATTTTAAAAAAAAAAAAAAAGCCCAAGTCATTCTACCGAAATCATCCACAAGATAAGGAAGTATTTATTTCCATTACAAGTACTATGTTTATAGGACCCGATATCCATACGCACTAATCGAAAAGGTTTCATAAGTAGTTGTATACCTCAATTTTCGTGACGTTGCGCCGTGAATAGATCGACGTTCGCCAAGGCGGACACGAGACCTTCACGACTACAGGGTGATCGATGTTCTTAATGTATATAGGATAAGATTTTTAAGTCATGTGACTTCGACGAAACTAGGTTCGTCATGAAAGTCAAGCATAAGCTTATGTTTGGGAAGGATTTCATGGTTATCGAATTAATGAATATTTAGTAAGGTCCGAGGAAGTTATTGTC